>NC_066569.1:2984552-3014552 GCF_024679095.1 Eriocheir sinensis | reverse complement strand
AGAAATAGATATACGGTACATGAAATAAACTTGAACATATGAATAGAAAATTGATAAATACATAATACTGACGAATAGATAAAAATAAAAATGGTACATGAAATAAACTTGAACATATGAATAGAAAATTGATAAATACATAATACTGACGAGTTCAGATAAAAATAAAAATGGTACATGAAATAAACTCGAACATATGAATAGAAAATTGATAAATACATAATGCTGACGAATAGATAAAAATAAAAATGAAGTGAAGAATGCGTAGAAATATGAACTAATAAATAACAAATAGATATATAGAGAAAAATGCAAATAAGGGGAAATAAATAAAATGAGAATTAGTGCTACATATATAAAGATAGGAAAGAAAGGTTTGGGAATGAGAGAAGAAAAAGAATTGAAGGGAAGGAAAGTGGAAAACGAGATAAATATAAATAGCAGAAACAAGAAAAAGAAGATAATTAGAAAAAAAAGGAGAAAGGATAAAAAAATAATGACAGATGAAAAGAAAACAATCAAAATATAAAGTGGAGGAGAGGAAAATAAAGCAAGGGAGGAGGAGGAGGAGGGATGGAAAAGACGGAAATACAAAGAGGAATAAAGGAGAGGAAGAGATGAACAGGACAAAGAGAGCTCCCCTGAATCTCGTCCCACCTAATATCACTGTCCATGAATTTATCTAATCTATTTTTTAATGTGACAATTATATTGGCACTCACCACATGACTGCTCAGCCTATTCCACTCATCCACCACCCTGTTAGTAAGTCAATTTTTGCCCATGGCCCTGTTGAATCTGAATTTATCCAGTTTAAACCCATTATTACGTGTCCTACCCGGTTCTCTTACCAACAAAACCTTATGAATACCCCCCTTATTAACCCGGTAGCTGCAGGGATCATGTTTCTTAATGGTCCCTCTAAGCGAGAAAAATGAGAAAAAAAACATCACTCACATAAACTATTTCATAATATATATCAACGCATTTGTGATCAGTTTACGCATCATCTATTTTTTGGGGTTTATATCATGGCAAAAATGTGGCCCGTCGCTGCTACACGGTAAAGCCACAAATTTGGCCCGTCGCTGCTACCGGGTTAAAGCCCTTCAACCATTAAAAACCTTGATCATGTCTCCACGCACCCTTCACCTTTCTAGAGAATGCAAGTTTAACTGTTTAAGTCTTTCCTCGTATGGCAAGTTTCTCAACCCCTGAATCATCTTAGTCATCCTCCTCTGCACCGATTCTAACATTTTGATATCCATTCTATAGCAAGGTGACCAGAACTGAACCGCATAGTCAAGATGAGGTCTAACTAATGCTAAATATAGTTTGAGGAAGACTTCGGGGCTTCTGTTGCTTACGCTCCTTGAAATAAATCCCAGTACCCTATTAGCTCGATTTCTAGCTTGAATGCATTGTGCCCTTGGACGGAGATCAGAGGAAAGGAAAGGAATGGATGAGAAAGGGTGGAGAAGAAAATACAGAAGAAAGAAGGGAAGAGGAATGGATAGGATAAAGAGAAGAAAACAAAGATATATAATCTAGATGGAGGTAAGAAATGGGGAAGGAAACGGAGGAAGGGAGGGGAAGGAAAGGGAAGGAAAGGGAGCCAGGTAGAGTGAGTGTATGTCTCTGGTAACTAATTTAGGAACACAGGTGGCTGGGTAGGTAAGGTAAGGCAAGGGTGGTAGTAGTAGTAGTAGTAGTAGTAGTAGTGATGGTAGTAGTAGTAATAGTAGTAGTGATTTAGGAAGTATATTAGTTGTTTTGGGGCCAAAGTTAAACTGTGTATGTGTGTCAGTGTGTGTGAGTGTGTGTGTGTGTGTGTGTGTGTGTGTGTGTGTGTGTGTGTGTTTGGCTCCTGCTTGTGTTTGATATTTATGCCTCTCGTCTCCTTACGCACGCACGCACGCACGCACGCACACACACACACACACACTGCCCTAAATATGTTGTCTACTTCCACAATCAAAATAAATTAACCATGAAATTAGTGACTTGAGAGAGAGAGAGAGAGAGAGAGAGAGAGAGAGAGAGAGAGAGAGAGAGAGAGAGAGAGAGAGAGAGGATGTGAGTGGTTGATATCATGTTCATGTGACACGTGTAGTAATAATAGTAGTAGTAGTAGTAGTAGTAGTAGTAGTAGTAGTAGTAGTAATAATAATAATAAAAATAATAATAATAATAACAACAATAATAATAATAACAATAATAATAATAACAATAATAATAATAACAATAATAATAATAACAATAATAATAATAACAATAATAATAATAATAATAATAATAATAATAGGAGGAGGAGGAGGAAACCCATCACCACCTCAGCAACAGATAGGACTCTCTCTCTCTCTCTCTCTCTCTCTCTCTCTCTCTCTCTCTCTCTCTCTCTCTCTCTCTCTCTCTCTCATACATAAAGCATACAGATACAAATTGATGTCTTGCTTTAATACTGGAGAAGAGAGAGAGAGAGAGAGAGAGAGAGAGAGAGAGAGAGAGAGAGAGAGAGAGAGAGAGAGAGAGAGAATCATTACAACCTGATATATTTTTAGGTACAATCTCCTCCTCCTCCTCCTCTTCTTCTTCCTGACTGACGGCTTGCTTTGCCCTCTGATCCTTGTAACCTCTCCTCCTCCTCTTCCCCTCTCCCTTCTCCTCCTCTTCCCCTCCCCCTCCTCTTCCAGATACTCTCTCTTTGACTCTCTCTCTCTCTCTCTCTCTGTTGTTGGCCTTTATCAATTTTCCGGAACCTTGAAAAGAGAGAGAGAGAGAGAGAGAGAGAGAGAGAGAGAGAGAGAGAGAGAGAGAGAGAGAGAGAGATTTGTCCTGGCAAGAGATGAATGTCCTTAGAACGAGTCACGCTCGAGAGAGAGAGAGAGAGAGAGAGAGAGAGAGAGAGAGAGAGAGAGAGAAACGTACAGAATAACCTCCTTCTCCTCCTCCTCTTCTTCCTTGCTAACACTTAATCAAGAAAATAACACAAGGTAATCTCCCCAAGGAGGAGGAGGAGGGAGGGAGGTATCCTAAACTGACCTTTCTCTCCCTCCCTCAATCCCCCAAACTCCTACTTCCTACTTCCTCTCTCTCTCTCTCTCTCTCTCTCTCTCTCTCTCTGCTGTACGATGAATATTGATACGCATAACTGGACATGTGAGCGAGAGAGAGAGAGAGAGAGAGAGAGAGAGAGAGAGAGAGAGAGAGAGAGAGAGAGACCCGGCGAGGTCGCATATCGCTTCCAAAGACTAAACAAACTTAGCAACAGAGAGAGAAGAGAGAAGAGAGAGAGAGAGAGAGAGAGAGAGAGAGAGAGAGAGAGAGAGAGAGAGAGAGAGAGAGAGAGTGTGACGGACTATTCCAAGGCTGTATAGCAGTGCCAACTTACCTGATGGATGCTTTCTCTCTCTCTCTCTCTCTGATTAACCTTACTTTCAATGCTTAGTTTCCTTTTTTTTTCTCTCTTCATTTACTTTAGTTTCCCTCCTCCTCCTCCTCTTCTTCCTCCTCTCACTGCCCTCCTTCCCTCCTCCTTTACCCTTGGCATTATAGGAGGATATAACCTTGCTCTCTCTCTCTCTCTCTATGCATACCTAGATATCAATGGCATGAGATTATAGGGAACTTGGAGAGAGAGAGAGAGAGAGAGAGAGAGAGAGAGAGAGCAACTTTCACTCAGGCAACACAAATATATTCTTTCTTATTTAACTTAAAACTCCCCCGGACACACACACACACACACACACACACACACACACACACACTCAACTCCTCTAATTACCCAACTCATTTATCTCAATCATATCATTCCACTAACACCAATAATAAATAATAAATAAATACTAACATTATATATATACTTACACTATTCTAATTACTCTAACAATACTATCACTAACACCTTCTACCCAATACCTTAACCTTACATAACCACACCCATTAATACCAAATACTTTAACAGTAGAACGTAATCTGAAATAATAATATTTGCTAATAATATCAACTACAGCTATATTTATACTAATCTACCCTAACACAACTCTATAGAACCATGTCTACTATACTCTCCCTATTAGACCATATCCACTGTGACTATAGCCTACCTTACCTAATTCCTAGTTATCTTGCCCTACCCTACCATACCCAGTTCTTACCTAACCAAACTTTCTCAAGGCTAACCTTCTCTATTGTAGCCTTGCCTAACATACCCCAACCTTGCCTAACATAACCTACCCTATTGTAACCTTATCTAACTTACCCCAACCTTGCCTAACATAACCTACCCTATTGTAACCTTATCTAACTTATCCCAACCTTGCCTAACATAACCTACCCTATTGTAACCTTATCTAACTTATCCCAACCTTGCCTAACATAACCTACCCTATTGTAACCTTATCTAACTTACCCAAACCTTACCTAACATAACCTACTCTATTGTAACCTTGCCTAACTTACCCAAACCTTGCCTAACATAACCTACCCTACTGTAACCTTATCTAACTTACCCAAACCTTGCCTAACATAACCTACCTATTGTAACCTTATCTAACTTACCCAAACCTTACCTACCCTACCCTACTGTAACCTTATCTAACCTACCCTAACCCTATCTAACTTTCCCAAACCTTATCTAACCTACCCTACCCTACTGTAACCTAACCTAACATACCCTACTGTAACCTTATCTAACCTACCCTAACCCTATCTAACTTTCCCAAACCTTATCTAACCTACCCTACCCTACTGTAACCTAACCTAACATACCCTACTGTAACCTTATCTAACCTACCCGAACCTTATCCAACCTAACCTAACATATCCTACTGTAACCTTATCTAACCTAACCTAACCTAACATATCCTACTGTGACCTTATCTAACCTAACCTAACCTTATCCAACCTAACCTAACATACCCTACTGTAGCCTTATCTAACGTACTCCAACTTTATCTAACCAACCCAAACCTTATCTGACCTACTCTAACCTTGTCTAACCTAACCAACCCTAATGTAACCTTATCTAACCTAACCTAACCTTATACAACTTACCCAAACCTTATCTAACCTACCCTGCCTTGTCTTACCAATCCTACCCTACTTTAACATTATCTAACCTAACCTAACCTTGTCTAACCTACCCTACCCTACTGTACTATCATTGGAAGATGGCTAACACTATTTTAATTTGCTGTACTATCAATCGAAGTAACACTATTTTAATTTACAATACTATCAGGGGAAGAAGGCTAACACTACTCTTAACTCACTACACTATCAATCAAAGAAGACTAGCACTATCCGAAATCCCTTTACTATCAGACCAAGAATACCACATGATGCTAACCTGCTATGCCATCAATTGTAAAGCCGTGTCCTTAGATGAAAAAATAAATAAATAAATAAATAAATAAAATAAAATAAATAAATAAAAAATAAAGCATATCACTCACTGTAGCCACCCATCCATCATCGACAGTCACTCGTAAACACCACACATTCACCACATTAACCACAAATCTTCCGCACTCCTCCATCTCTATAACTCATTCGCCTCTACTACTTCTACTACTAATAATAATAATAGTAATGATAACAACAGTCCACACTCAACATAGACTTCCCACACTCTTCCACTCACTACCTGACACATCTGTTATACTACTACTACTACTACTACTACTACGATATCTACTTCTACTAATGATAACCAGACAGCCCACACTCAACATAGACTTCCCATACTCTTCCACTCACTACCTGACGCATCTGTTATACTACTTCTACTACTACAATATCTACTTCCACTAATGATAACCAGACAGTCCACACTCAACGCAGACCTTCCCACACTTTCCCTCACTACCTGACAGTCTCTTATACTACTACTACTACTACTACAATATCTACTTCTACTAATGATAACCAGACAGCCCACACTCACCGCATATCTTCAGAGGTGCCTCCAGTTCCAGAAGGATGGGCTGGGACAGGAAGATCTCGCGGGACTTCAAACACAGCCCTCGGATCTCATTCTCTGTCAGCTGGACATTCTTGCCCGGCCGAGAGCCACGGACTGAAACCATAGCAGTGGGGGAAGAAAAGGGAGTTGATTATAGGGGTAGTGGTAGAATATGGGGTGTTAAAATAGATATATACATTAAAATATAGACACATAGGTTTGGGAGTTGATTATAAAGGTTAGTATTTGGGTGTTAAATTAGATATTCATACAAATGGAGAGACATACCATACATGGGTTTGAAAAGGCAAAGGAGGAAAGAAAAAGGGATTGATTGGGGTAGTCTTATGGGTGTTAAACTGGACACACACACACATACATATAGACAGAAAGACAGACACATAGGTTAGAATAGGCAGTGTGAGAAGAAGAGAGGAAAATGAGTGAGTTCTGAGTTGATCATATTATTACTGAAGTCCAAAAAATTTCAACTGGCAGCTGGGGCAGGAGAGGCTGAGGTCATTAACACGGTACCAGCGACGGGCCAAATTTGTGGCTTTACCGTGTAGCAGCGGCGGGCCAAATTTGTGGCTTTACCGTGTAGCAGCGACAAGCCAAATTTGTGGCTTTACCGTGTAGCAGCGACAAGCCAAATTTGTGGCTTTACCGTGTAGCAGCGACAAGCCAAATTTGTGGCTTTACCGTGTAGCAGCGACGGGCCAGATTTGTGGCTTTACCGTGTAGCAGCGACGGGCCAAATTTGTGGCTTTACCGTGTAGCAGTGACGGGCCAAATTTGTGGCTTTACCGTGTAGCAGTGACGGGCCAAATTTCCGCCATGATATAAACCCCCAAAAAATAGATGATGCATAAACTGATCACAAATGCATTGACGTATATTATGAAATGGTTTGCGTGAGCGATGATTTTTTCTCCCTTTTCTCGCTTAGAGGGGCCTTTAAGAAACATGATCCCCGCAAGACAGACTCTGCAACACACCTAACATGATATAAGGTAAGTGTTTTATGATGTTCTTTAGTTTGTTTTTTGTTATTTTTACAGGGAATTGGGTGTCTGTTTCCTCTCCATTTAAGAAACATGATCCCCAGAAGACAGACTCTGCAACACACCTAACATGATATAAGGTAAGTGATATATGATGTTCTTTTGTTTTTTTGGTTATTTTCAAAGGGAATTCGGTGTCTGTTTCCTCTCCATTTAAGAAACATGATCCCCACAAGACAGACTCTGCAACACACCTAACATGATATAAGGTAAGTGATATATGATGTTCTTTTGTTTTTTTGGTTATTTTCAAAGGGAATTCGGTGTCTGTTTCCACTCCATTTAAGAAACATGATCCCCACAAGACAGACTCTGCAACACACCTAACATGATATAAGGTAAGTTATATATGATGTTCTTTTGTTTTTTTGGTTATTTTCAAAGGGAATTCGGTGTCTGTTTCCTCTCCATTTAAGAAACATGATCCCCACAAGACAGACTCTGCAACACACCTAACATGATATAAGGTAAGTTATATATGATGTTCTTTTGTTTTTTTGGTTATTTTTACAGGGAATTCGGTGTCTGTTTCCTCTCCATTTAAGAAACATGATCCCCGCAAGACAGACTCTGCAACACACCTAACATGATATAAGGTAAGTGATATATGATGTTCTTTTGTTTTTTTGGTTATTTTCAAAGGGAATTCGGTGTCTGTTTCCACTCCATTAAAGAAACATGATCCCCGCAAGACAGACTCTGCAACACACCTAACATGATATAAGGTAAGTGATATATGATGTTCTTTTGTTTTTTTGGTTATTTTTACAGGGAATTCGGTGTCTGTTTCCACTCCATTTAAGAAACATGATCCCCGCAGCTACCAGGTTAAAAATTCAGGCGGTTTGATTGACTGGACTGACAATCACGGAGCCGCAGCTGCAGTGGTCATATGGCGTGAATATATTACACCTCACTAAAAATACCAAAATTATAAAATGTTACTGTATTGTAATTATAAAAACAATACAAAAGTAACCACCATTAACAGTAAGCCTACAGGATATGGGGGTAGCGATGACCTCATGTCCCCGGAAGCGTGCCTTCTTCCACCAAACTCAGCGGTATCATCATAGTCGGAGATACATTGTTTACGTTTCCACAGATGATTTTGACTTTACTCATCCAAGTTTTTTTTTTTTTACAATAAAGGAGACAGCTCAAGGGCACAAAAAAGGAAACAATAATAAAAAAAAGCCTGCTACTCGCTGCTCCTAAAAAGAATCCAAAGAGGTGGCTGAAAGAGGGGGTATGCAATGAAAGCCAGTGACAAAAAATACCCAATGACTTTTCTGTTTTGCTGTATAAATATCACATCACTTTAGTTTACTGTCAATTCAGAATCTGGGGTATTTGTTAAGTTTGTATGGGTGTGTGTGTGTGTGTACTTCTCTGTTATTGTGAAGAAGTGTCACAGGAAATGAGGACATGATTATTTTAAAACTGGAGGAGGAGGAGGAGGAGGAGGAGGAGGAGGAGAATCAAGTGAAAGGCAGGAGGAAGACAAAGGAGGAGGAGAACAACTAACAGAAAGACAGAAAGAAGGAAGGTAGAGGAATACAGAGGAGGAGGAGGAGAACTAACAGACAGACAGACAGAAAGAAGGAAGGTAGAGGAGAAGGAGCAGAACTAACAGAGCTGCAAGGCTAATGGACCGTACTGGCTATACAGGCAGCGCCACATGCGGCCACTCAACTCCAAGCTGTCCTTTCCATAGAGTTCAAGTTATAGACTAGAGTGCGTCTGAGGCTGTCTCCGGGATACACGGCCATGGTGCCTCCATCACTCCAAGCCCATGATTGAACACATTTCACTCCTACCCGATTTCAGTTTTTCTCCATGTCAAATAGTAGAGTCAGGAAATCGGGTAGGAGTAAGGTGTGTGCAGTCGTTGGCTTGGAGCGGTGGCGGTACCAAGGCCCTGTATGCTGGAGGCAGCCTAAGATGCACACTAGTACAGAACTTGAATTCTATGGAAAGTACTGCTTTGACAGTTCACTGACTGGCCATGTGTGGCGCTGCCTGTATAGCCAATACGGTCCATTAAGGGTCTGCCCCCCGTGAGAGAATAACACCTGCACTTATAGACTTGCATTGGCTACCCATTAAGGCACGAATAGTCTACAAAATGTGTCTTGACGTATCAAGCAACGTGACTTGGTAAACCTGGATATTTGAGAAATTTACTACAGGATTTTCATTTGGACACCACCATGTCATTGAGACAGTACAGAACAGTACAGACTCTATGAGCCCAGGGTCAACCTGGAACTGGGTTTCAGAGCATTTGAGAAGAGTGCCCCGCGGCTCTTTAATGAGTTACCCGGGGATGTAAGAACAGTGGCAGTCTGGCAGTCTTCAAGAAAGTGCTGAAGACTCACTTATTCACTAAATCCTACGACTTCACAAACGTGAGGAATGAGGACAACTTTAGGTGCTAATATTACTGTTATAATGTTAGCGGCCCTGTGGAGCAATGCTACGGCGGCGGACCAGGGCCTGAAACCTCATCAATGGTAACGGTAGCAGACAGAGGAAGGCAGAGTCAATAAATATAAATAAAAAAATACTCATTCCTGACATTCTTGACCCACCACACAGAAAACACCAGTTGAAAAAATTATTAGACTACTGATGATGTTAAACTAGAGAGACATACAGCAATACATAAGGTTAGTGGGGCAAAGAGAAGGGAGGTAGAAGTTGATTACACGCCTATAACTTTATATATAGGACACAATGCTGAATAAAGACAGGGTAAATGTAGATATAGAAAGACAGATGAAGATAGGAGAGGAGAGGAGAGAGAGAGAGCTGGCTGCATAAGAGGTAAATATAAATGAAAACTAGATGAAAGAAGACAGAAAGGAAAGGAAAAATAAAATACATTGCAGATAAAAGAAAAAAGGACTGATAATGGACAAAAACATTCTCTCTCTCTCTCTCTCTCTCAAGGTAAGAAGCCGTACTAAGCCAAGGTGGTGGGTCGGACAGACACCCAAGAATGCCCAGTAATGCAACTCAGGAGGAAGAGGAAGAGAAGGAGGGAGGAGCAAGAACCAAGAGAAAATTAAGGAGAAAGGTGTGAGAAGGGAGGGAGATGAAGAAGAAAGGGAGATGAAGAAGAAAGGGAGATAAAGAATAGGAGGAAATTATCAACCTTACGAAAGAAGGAATTAGAGAGAAAACACGATAAACAAGGAATTAGAGAAGACAGGAAGAACCGAAAGATGGGAATAGGAGAAAACTGGATAAATAAGAGGAAGAGAAAGGAGAGGAAAGAGGAAGAGGAGGAGAAAACCAGGATAAAAATTGGAGGTGTAACGAACGGAGGAAGAGACAGAAAACCCGATAAACGAGGGAGAGAAGGAAGGAAGGAATAAGCGAGAGGGAGATAGGAGAAAATGGATAAACAGAAGGAATAGAGGGGAAGAGAAAACGAGGATAAAAATTGACTTCACGAACGGAGGAAGTGAGAGAAAACCCGATAAACGAGGGAGTAACGAAGGAAGGAAGAAGCGAAAGAGGGGAATAGGAGAGAAAATGGATAAATACGAGGAATAGAAGGGAGGGAGAGGAGGAGGAGAAAACGAAGAGAAAAATTAACGGTTAACGAACGAAGGAAGTGAGAGAAAGGGCGATAAACGAAGGAAGGAAGAAGCGAATGAGGGGAATAGGAGAGAAAATGGATAAATACGAGGAATAGAAGGGAGGGAGAGAGAGGAAGAGAAAACGAAGATAAAAATTGACGGTTAACGAACGAAGGAAGTGAGAGAAAGGGCGATAAACACGTAATAAGAGAAAAAAACGTTAAGAAGCGATAGGAGGAGATAGGAGAAAATGGATAAATGGGAGAAATAGAGAAAGAGAAAACGAAGATAAAAATTGACTTAACGAACGGAGGAAGTGGGAGAAAACCCGATAAACGAGGGAGTAACGAAGGAAGGAAGAAGCGAAGGAGGGAAACAGGAAAACAGGGACAAAAAAACACGAAGAGGAGAAGGAAAACAGAACGGACGAGGGAAATCTTGAAGCGAGCGGAAGAGAACATTTAAAAACCCTCACCTTCTAATAACCTGGCGATGATGCTGTCTATGTTAAGCTTATCTGTCTCCGCCATTGTGTCCTTTATAGTAATTCACTGGGCGCGGATCGAGATGGCGCAAGGGGCGGCGGATGGACACGGATAAAGAGGCAGCAACACAACACTGGCCCTACCCTCGGCAAGATGGCAGCCGTTACCGACGTCACCTACAGCGCTGCCACATCCTCACACCCACCATTTCCTATTTTCCACTTTTTGGGCCTCGAATGTCCCCCAAGCCTCACTAATTATCGGTTTTAAGGTTATTTGTAAGTGAATATCGGTAAATGTATGGGTGCGATGGCGCTTTGAGCTTAAAATCGGGAAATATATGGGTGTAAGTATGGAGACTTGGCAACGTTCCTCCCTACAGTTGCCAAGATATCATACTCACCTCAGCATATTTATCGGTTTCTGACGCATGATTGTCACGAAAAGACATCAATAATTACCGATTTTACCGATATCTATAAATGAATGTAGTTATCGGGGCCCAGCAGACAGTTTTTGGGTGGTTAGTCGGTATGTGGAGGGGGCTGAGTACATCAATCTGGCACCATTCGTCACCTACGTTGCCAAATAGTTGTACTCAAAGCCTCGTATTTACCATTTTTTTACGCTTAACTATCACCAAAAGACATCAGGAGTTAATTATTTTTTACGATAATTATAAATGAATTTCATTAATGGGGTGCAGGAGACGTTTTTTGGGTCAGAAATCGGTAAATATATGAAACTGAGTAGAACGATCTGACACCCTTAAACATCACGGCCCGAATTCCCCGACTCTTACCTCTTCAGAAAATTATATCGAGGCTTAATTTTAGGTTTTCTGGGTCTGTTTTGGGATTAATTTTGGGTGTTTGAGTCTTTTTTTTAATTTGGGTGAGTTTATTTCGGGTTTTGGTGGGTTGATTTGAGTGGTTTTGGTTGATGAGCCATGGGTGGACTTCCTCAACAAATGGGTTTCTGGTTTGATTTATGGTTAATTTGGTTGATTTTCGAGCTTTTATTATTCTTAGTGTTATTTTGGTGTATATAATGACGGTAATTTTAATGGTAGAGACAAATTTCCCCGGTCCATCCACTTTTCCCGTGATGTAACTCTCCTAAAAACTTATAAATAATGGTGAATTTAAGGATTTTACGATAACAACGATGCTCTAAACCTTTTCAATCGTCATATATTTTAAATCTATTGCTATTCGCCATGCGTAGAGGGATAAAAATGCGATATTATGTAAGGTATTAAATCGGTCAGAATCGTAATGGAAGGAAGGTGCGCGCGCAGGTGGTTCATGGCTGACAGGATGAAGGGATAACGGGCCGGTCTTATCATTAGTTATCTCAGCCTTGTTATTGTTATCTTTGAAGCGGGATTAATACTGATAGACTTATTGCGATTTATTAAGATATTTGGAATTGTTAAGGGCAAGGTCAGGGGAAATTACCAGGCGATATTTACATTTTATTATTTTTATTGTTTTACGTCTATTAGCATTGTTGGTGTTGGTATAAGTAAAAGATAATAAAAATAAATATGGAAAATAAATGAGAGGGATATTGGAACTTAACTGCCTTTTCTTATATTATTTTTTTGCTTTTTCGTCCATATTTCTTTTATTTTTGTCTATCATGTCTTTGCCCTTAACTAATTCCCTTCTTCATCTTCGTCTTCCTCCCTTTTTTCATCATCTCCCTTTCTTCTTCATCTTCCTTTCTTCTTCATCTCCCTTTCTTCTTCATCCCCCTTTCTTCTTCATCTTCCTTTTTTCTTTATCTCCCTTTCTTCTTCATCTCCCTTTCTTCTTCATCCCCCTTTCTTCTTCATCTTCCTTTTTTCTTTATCTCCCTTTCTTCTTCATCTCCCTTTCTTCTTCATCTCCCTTTCTTCTTCATCTTCCTTTCTTCCTCATCTCCGGCCCTATCTTCTTCATCTCCCTTTCTTCTTCATCTCCCTTTCTTCTTCATCTTCCTTTCTTCTTCATCTCCCTTTCTTCTTCATCTTCCTTTCTTCTTCATCTCCCTTTCTTCTTCATGTTCCCTTTTTCTTCATCTCCCTTTCTTCTTCATCTCCCTTTCTTCTTCATCTTCCCTTTCTTCTTCATCTCCCTCTCTTCTTCATTTTCCCTTCTTCATCATCTCCCTTTCTTCTTCATCTTCCTTTCTTCTTCATCTCCCTTTCTTCTTCATCTCTCTTTCTTCTTCGTCTTCCCTTCTTCTTCATCTTCCCTTCTTCTTCATCTTCCCTTTCTTCTTCATCTTCCCTTCTTCTTCATCTCCCTTTCTTCTTCATCTCCCTTTCTTCTTCATCTCCCTTTCTTCTTCATCTCCCTTTCTTCTTCATCTTCCTTTCTTCTTCATCTTCCTTTCTTCTTCATCTTCCTTTCTTCTTCATATCCCTTCTTCATCTCCCTTAATTTTCTTTTTCATCTTTCCTTCGATCTTCTTCATCTCCCTTTCTTCTTCATCTTCCTTTCTTCTTCATCTTCGTTTCTTCTTCATCTTCCTTTCTTCTTCATCTTCCTTTCTTCTTCATCTTCGTTTCTTCTTCATCTTCCTTTCTTCTTCATCTTCCTTTCTTCTTCATCTTCGTTTCTTCTTCATCTTCCTTCTTCTTCATCTCCCTTCTTTTTTATCTCCCTTTCTTCTTCATCTTCCTTTCTTCTTCATCTCCCTTTCTTCTTCATCTTCCTTTCTTCTTCATCTTCCTTTCTTCTTCATCTCCCTTTCTTCTTCATCTTCCTTTTTTCTTCATCTCCCTTTCTTCTTCATCTTCCTTTCTTCTTCATCTTCGTTTCTTCTTCATCATCTCCCTTCTTTTTTATCTCCCTTTCTTCTTCATCTTCCTTTCTTCTTCATCTCCCTTTCTTCTTCATCTCCCTTTTTTCATCATCTCCCTTTCTTCTTCATCTTCCCTTCTTCTTCATCTTCCTTTTTTCTTCATCTCCCTTTCTTCTTCATCTCCCTTTCTTCTTCATCTCCCTATCTTCTTCATCTCTCTTTCTTCATCTTCCCTTTCTTCTTTATCTCCCTTTCTTCTTCATCTCCCTTTCTTCTTCATCTCCCTTTCTTCTTCATCTTCCCTTCTTCTTCATCTCCCTTTCTTCTTCATCTTCCCTTCTTCTTCATCTCCCTTTCTTCTTCATCTCCCTTTCTTCTTCATCTTCCCTTCTTCTTCATCTTCCTTTCTTCTTCATCTCCCTTTCTTCTTCATCTTCCTTTCTTCTTCATCTCTCTTTCTTCATCTTCCCTTTCTTCTTCATCTCCCTTTCTTCTTCATCTTCCCTTTCTTCTTCATCTCCCTTTCTTCTTCATCTCCCTTTCTTCTTCATCTCCCTTTCTTCTTCATCTTCCCTTCTTCTTCATCTCCCTTTCTTCTTCATCTTCCCTTCTTCTTCATCTTCCTTTCTTCTTCATCTCCCTTTCTTCTTCATCTTCCTTTCTTCTTCATCTCTCTTTCTTCATCTTCCCTTTCTTCTTCATCTCCCTTTCTTCTTCATCTTCCCTTCTTCTTCATCTCCCTTTCTTCTTCATCTCCCTTTCTTCTTCATCTCCCTTTCTTCTTCATCTTCCTTTCTTCTTCATCTTCCCTTCTTCTTCATTTCCCTTTCTTCTTCATCTCCCTTTCTTCTTTATCTTCCTTTCTTCTTCATCTCCTTATCTTCTTCATTTCCTTATCTTCTTCATCTCCCTTTCTTCTTCATCTTCCCTTCTTCTTTATCTTCCCTTTCTTCTTCATCTCCCTTTTTTCTTCATCTCCCTTTCTTCTTCATCTTCCCTTCTTCTTCATCTATCCTTCTTCTTCATCTCCCTTTCTTCTTCATCTCCCTTTCTTCTTCATCTTCCCTTCTTCTTCATCTATCCTTCTTCTTCATCTCCCTTTCTTCTTCATCTTCCCTTCTTCTTCATCTTCCTTTCTTCTTCATCTCCCTTTCTTCTTCATCTCCCTTTCTTCTTCATCTTCCTTTCTTCTTCATCTCCCTTTCTTCTTCATCTCCCTTTTTTCATCTCCCTTTCTTCTTCATCTCCCTTTCTTCTTCATCTTCCCTTTCTTCTTCATCTCCCTTTCTTCTTCATCTCCCTTTCTTCTTCATCTTCCTTTCTTCTTCATCTTCCCTTTCTTCTTCATCTCCCTTTCTTCTTCATCTCCCTTTCTTCTTCATCTCCCTTTCTTCTTCATCTTCCCTTCTTCTTCATCTCCCTTTCTTCTTCATTTCCCTTTCTTCTTCATCTTCCTTTCTTCTTCATCTCCCTTTCTTCTTCATCTTCCCTTCTTCTTCATCTTCCTTTCTTCTTCATCTCTCTTTCTTCTAGATCTTCCTTTCTTCTTCATCTCCCTTTCTTCTTCATCTCCCTTTCTTCTTCATCTCCCTTTCTTCTTCATCTCCCTTTCTTCTTCATCTTCCCTTCTTCTTCATCTCCCTTTCTTCTTCATCTCCCTTTCTTCTTCATCTCCTTTTCTTCTTCATCTTCATCTTCCCTTTCTTCTTCATCTCCCTTTCTTCTTCATCTCCCTTTCTTCTTCATCTTCCTTTCTTCTTCATCTCCCTTTCTTCTTCATTTTCCTTTCTTCTTCATCTCCTTTTCTTCTTCATCTCCCTTTCTTCTTCATCTTCCCTTTCTTCTTCATCTCCCTTTCTTCTTCATCTTCCTTTCTTCTTCATCTTCCTTTCTTCTTCATCTCCCTTTCTTCTTCATCTCCCTTTCTTCTTCATCTTCCTTTCCTCTTCATCTTCCCTTTCTTCTTCATCTCCCTTTCTTCTTCATCTCCCTTTCTTCTTCATCTCCCTTTCTTCTTCATCTTCCTTTCTTCTTCATCTTCCTTTCTTCTTCATCTCCCTTTCTTCTTCATCTCCCTTTCTTCTTCATCTCCCTTTCTTCTTCATCTTCCTTTCTTCTTCATCTCCCTTTCTTCTTCATCTTCCTTTCTTCTTCATCTCCCTTTCTTCTTCATCTTCCTTTCCTCTTCATCTTCCCTTTCTTCTTCATCTCCTTCTTCTTCATCTCCCTTTCTTCTTCATCTCCCTTTCTTCTTCATCTCCCCTTCTTCTTCATCTCCCTTTCTTCTTCATTTCCCTTTCTTCTTCATTTTCCTTTCCTCTTCATCTCCCTTTCTTCTTCATCTCCCTTTCTTCTTCATCTCCCTTTTTTCTTCATCTTCCTTTCTTCTTCATCTTCCTTTCTTCTTCATCTTCCTTTCTTCTTCATCTCCCTTTCTTCATCATCTCCCTTTCTTCTTCATCTTCCTTTCTTCTTCATCTCCCTTTCTTCTTCATCTTTCCTTTCTTCTTCATCTCCCTTTCTTCTTAATCTCCCTTTTTCTTCATCTTCCTTTCTTCTTCATCTCCCTTTTTCTTCATCTTCCTTTCTTCTTCATCTCCCTTTTTTCTTCATCTTCCTTTCTTCTTCATCTCCCTTTTTTCTTCATCTTCCTTTCTTCTTCATCTCCCTTTTTTCTTCATCTTCCTTTCTTCTTCATCTCCCTTTTTTCTTCATCTTCCTTTCTTCTTCATCTCCCTTTCTTCTTAATCTCCCTTTTTTCTTCATCTTCCTTTCTTCTTCATCTCCCTTTTTTCTTCATCTTCCTTTCTTCTTCATCTCCCTTTCTTCTTAATCTCCCTTTTTTCTTCATCTTCCTTTCTTCTTCATCTCCCTTTCTTCTTAATCTCCCTTTTTTCTTCATCTTCCTTTCTTCTTCATCTCCCTTTTTTCTTCATCTCCCTTTCTTCTTCATCTCCCTTTCTTCTTCATCTTCCTTTCTTCTTCATCTTCCTTTCTTCTTCATCTCCCTTTTTTCTTCATCTTCCTTTCTTCTTAATCTCCCTTTTTTCTTCATCTCCCTTTCTTCTTCATCTTCCTTTCTTCTTCATCTTCTTTTCTTCTTCATCTTCCTTTCTTCTTCATCTCAACCTCTGCTTCTGTCCTCAACTTGTTCCTTTCTTTTCAATTTCCTCTTATTTCTTTCCCTTTCCATCCATATCCTCTTCCTTGTCCTTCTCCACCTCTGTCAATCTCTGCCCTCAACTCCCTCCCTTCTTTCCATTCCATCTATTCCTTCTTCAATATTTTCATTTCCTTCATTAACTTCATTCTATGCTTATCATGGGACTTCACTAATGCACTGTGGGTTAGGTTATGGCAAAGTTTCTATGTTCAAATGTTTCTATAGCACTGGGAGTTAACCCCTTGACTGTGGATTTCCTACCAGAAGACCTCACCAAGCTACAGGAGTGGAACAAAAAGTGGCTGCTACAATTCAGTGAAGGAAAATGTAAAGTCCTGCACCCTGGGAGGGGATATCCAGCACACCAATACCACATGGGAAACACCCCACTATCCACCACAGAGGCAGAGAAAGACCTGGGAGTGTTATGTTACCAGGCTACCAGTGAAGGGATATCCAGCACACCAATACCACATGGGAAACACTTCACTATCCACCACAGAGGCAGAGAAAGACCTGGGAGTGTATGTTACCAGGCTACCAGTGAAGGGATATCCTGCACACCAATACCACATGGGAAACACTCCACTATCCACCACAGAAGCAGAGAAAGACCTGGGAGTGTATGTGACCAGGCTACCAGTGAAGGGATATCCAGCACACCAATACCACATGGGAAACACTCCACTATCCACCACAGAGGCAGAGAAAGACCTGGGAGTGTATGTTACCAGGCTACCAGTGAAGGGATATCCAGCACACCAATACCACATTGGAAACACTCCACTATCCACCACAGAGGCAGAGAAAGACCTGGGAGTGTATGTTACCAGGCTACCAGTGAAGGGATATCCAGCACACCAATACCACATGGGAAACACTCCACTATCCACCACAGAGGCAGAGAAAGACCTGGGAGTGTATGTTACCAGGCTACCATTCATTCATTCATTCATTCATTTCATCGACGCCTGCTTCTAGGAGCTCCCACCAGGAGATGGCCACGGCAGAAGAGCTTCCATCCTTCTCTATCCAGACACTCCCTCCTTGCCTGCTCAGTTTCTCAAAGATCTTTCCCCCCTCTCCCTAACGTACTCTTGCACCCTATCCCTCCATTTCACTGGAGGTCGTCCTCTAGCATTCCCTCCCTCTATCTCACTCACATACACCCTTCTGGTCATCTTACTCTCCTCCATTCGCTCCATGTGGCCAAACCACTTTAAGGTCTGTCGCTTCACTTCTTCCACCACTCCACACTTCTTCCCTTCACCCCTGTGACACATTCCAAAACGCTCGTACACACTTTCATTACTCATTCCATCCATTCTTCTCACACCACAAGCACTCCTCAAATAACTCATTTCCACTGCCTGCACTCTAGACCTCTGACTTTTATTCCAGGCCCACGTTTCACTTGCATATGTGAGGGTTGGTACTATTATTGTATTTCCCAAATCCCCCTTTACCTCCATGCTCACACTTCTGCCATTCATGATTCATCCCAAAGACCCTACCACCCTTCTTCCTTGCAATGCCCTTTCTCTTATCTCTCCCTCCATACCACCATGCTTACACATAACTGATCCAAGGTACTTAAACTCATTGACCTCCTCCATTTCTTCACCATTCAAAATTATTTTGCATTCTTTTTCACATTCAATTCCCATTCTATATGGGCATACAAAATCTACAACCTCACTTCTACTTCGCTCACAAACCATCACTTTACTTTTGTTGACATTTACTTTCAGCTTTCTCCTGTTACAGATACAATAAAAAACACTGACCAAATTTTGTAGGTCACTTTCATTTTCTGCCAGTACAGTCAAAATCCCTGACCATCGCAGCGGACGGGTTAAGGGGGACTGTAGGCTAATAATAATAATAATAATAATAATAATAATAATAATAATAATAATAATAATAATAATAATAATAATAATAATAATAATGATAGTAA
Source organism: Eriocheir sinensis (assembly GCF_024679095.1). Lineage (NCBI taxonomy): Eukaryota > Metazoa > Arthropoda > Malacostraca > Decapoda > Varunidae > Eriocheir > Eriocheir sinensis. The sequence goes on along the minus strand of NC_066569.1, from coordinate 2,995,532 downwards.
TAATAATAATAATGGCACTCCTTGGCAATGGTACAGTCTATAATATGCCTTTACTAAGATTGAAGAAGAAAAAGAATCTATTAAGATGATGTTACCTTACTCATTGTTTACCACTTACATACTTTTTTTTACCTATTAACAGCTAAAAGAAGGAAGCGAAGAGAGAAGGAGGAAGAAAAAGAAAAACCGTGTAAGCTGTTGTTTCCATAATTATCTTCAATCTCATACATACTTTTCTTTACACACAGGACAGACAAAAGAAGAAAAAAAAAAAGAAGAGAGAGAAGAAACAGAAAGAAAAAAAGATGTTTCTATATTTATCCTCAATCATTTGTGTCCTTTTTCTTATGTTAGCACAGAGAAGAAAAACAAAGATAAATAAGAGAAAGAATGATAAGCCTGACATTGCTACTATATATATAAATCACCAATCATGAACATTAGCAGAGAGGCGGAGGAAAGCGAGGCGATGTGATTAGAGGAGCAGGAATGAGAGGACGCTATAATAGGACATGTTGGGGGTGTATGAGGATAGGAGGTTGTTATAGGAAGTCTGTGAGGAATAGGAGGAGGAGGAGGAAGAGGTTGCTAATTAGAAGGGAAGGGAAAAGGAGGAGAAGGAAGAGAGGTTGATAGTAAGTGAAGGAGGAATAGGAAGAGGAGAAAGATATTGATAAATGTGTAGAAGGACAAAGAGGAAGCAGGAAGAGGAGGATTAATGAAGAGGAAGAAGAGGAAGGGAGGTTGCTAATGTGTGAAAGAGGAGGAGGAGGAGAAAGATGGATTGATATATGTATAGGAAGAACAGGAGGAGGAAGAGGAGGATAGGATGTGTAAGAAGAGGAGGAAGAGGAAGGAAGGTTACCAGGATGTGTGGGAAATAGAAGGGCCAGGAGGAAGAGGAGGAGGAGGAGGAAGAGGAAGAAAGAGGGGACATACTCTTCTGTAACTCTCACTCATTCACTCATTCCTCTTCTTCCTCCTCTGCCATTCCTCTTCTTCAGGTTGTATGTGTGCCTCCTTCCTCCCATCCTCCCTTCCATTCTTCTTCTTCCTTCCTCCTCTTCATCATTAGGTTGTAGATATTCCTTCCTTCCTTCCTTCCTTCTTTCCTTCAAGCAACGGCAGAGAGAGAGGGTTGAGGAAGGGCACTTGACACAGCCCTGAGACACAACCTTAAATAGTTATCTCCTCCTTCTGTGGATAAGAGAGAAGTTAGCAAGTTTACCTCCCATAGAAAGGTTGATTAATATGTTAGAGATGAGTGCATGGGTGTAACATAACATACATAAACATAGGTAAAAGATATCAGAGGAAAGGAGGAATGAGGGAGAAATGAAGATGATGAATTTGAGGAAGGAGATAATAGCAAAATGAGGGAAGGAAGAAAAGGATGAAAGGAAGGAGAGGGGATGAAAACTAAGTAGGGAAAGGAATAAGGAGAGGATGGAAGAAAGGAAAGGAGCAAAATGAGAGCCATATAAGGAAAGGAAGAAAGGGATGAAAGGAAGGAGAGGTGATGAAAACTAAACAGGGAAAGGAATAAGGACAGGATGGAAGAGAGGAAAGGAGGAAATGAGAGCCATATGAGGGAAGGAAGAAAAGGATGAAAGGAAGGAGAGGGGATGAAAACTAAACAGGGAAAGGAATAAGGAGAGGATGGAAGAGAGGAAAGGAGGAAATGAGAGCCATATGAGGGAAGGAAGAAAAGGATGAAAGGAAGGAAAGGAGATGAAAACTAAACAGGGAAAGGAATAAGGAGAGGATGGAAGAGAGGAAAGGAGGAAATGAGAGCCATATGAGGGAAGGAAGAAAAGGATGAAAGGAAGGAAAGGAGATGAAAACTAAACAGGGAAAGGAATAAGGAGAGGATGGAAGAGAGGAAAGGAGGAAATAAAAGCCATATAAGGAAAGGAAGAAAAGGATGAAAGGAAGGAGAGGGGATGAAAACTAAACAGGGAAAGGAATAAGGAGAGGATGGAAAAGAGGAAAGGAGGAAATAAAATCTAAATAAAAAGGAAAAAGAAAAACCATGAAAGGAAAGGAAGAGAAATAAGATGTACGATTGCCTAACTAAATGTATATAAAATGGCGCGGAAGAAATCTAACTAACAAACTAACTAATAATATATAAAGCTAGATTTCACACATACATGATGACAGATTCACTGATGTATATGTTGATAAATTAGAGACATACAGAATGGCAGAGTTACTAAAGGTCTTGACTCAGAAAATTCATATATGCCTCCTTACTAATGAGACTTTCTATACAATAAAGTGAGGTCATTCTTTGTTGATTTATACCATAAGGTGCTGGCTGTCATGTGTTTGAGGATACCCTAAACTTAACCTAGCCTAACCTAACGTAACAAAACCCCAAACAGTTACAATAGGTCTTGACTCAGAAAATTCATATATGCCTCCTTACTAATGAGACTTTCTATACAATAAAGTGAGGTCATTCTTTGTTGATTTATACCATAAGGTGCTGGCTATCATGTGTTTGAGGATACCCTAAACTTAACCTAACCTAACCTAACAAAACCCCAAACAGTTACTATAGGTCTTGACTCAGAAAATTCATATATGCTTCCTTACTAATGAGACTTTCCATACAACAAAGTGAGGCCATTCATTCTTTGCTGATATAAACCTTAAGGTGCTGGCAATCATGCATTTGAAGATACCCAAAATTTAACCTATCCTAACCTAACAAAACCCCAAACAGTTACAATAGGTCTTGACTCAGAAAATTCATATATGCTTCCTTACTAATGAGACTTTCTATACAACAAAGTGAGGTAATTCTTTGTTGATTTATACCATAAAGTGCTGGCTATCATGTGTTTGAGGATACCCTAAACTTAACCTAACCTAACAAAACCCCAAACATTACAATAGGTCTTGACTCAGAAAATTCATATAGCTCCCTTACTAATGAGACTTTCCCTACAACAAAGTGAGATCATTCTTTGTTGATATATACCCTAAGGTGCTGGCTATCATGTGCTAAGTATGTTCCAGTCTCACAAGATCGCCCTGGCCAGTTCCGTCAACACCCTCCCAACTCCCTAAAGACTACCAGGAAAAATGGCTGGCTGGCTTATAAGCTTAATAGATCAACCTATGGCAGACACTCCCATCAGGCTGTTCTTGCCCTGGAGAAATTTAATGGGATAAACCAGAGCTTCCGTAATTATTATGTTGCCCAACAAATAGCTTATGAGAGATCCCTCATTCACAAGATAAAGGAATCACCCAAACTATTACACCAATACATAAGGAGCAAAAAGATTGGTGCACCATCATTGGGACCACTTAAGCTAGAGAATGGAGAATTAACTGCAGACTGTGGTGCAATGGCTGAGATATTTGCCTCTAATTTCAGTCTAGTGTATGCCACCCAGGATCCAAGTACTCCCTTTCCCCATCAACGCTCACTTGCAACCATTGATGATGTGACTATATCTCTAGAGGAAGTTAGGATGAGACTTGCTTCACTGGATGTCAATTCAAGCATGGGCCCTGATTGTCTACATCCTTGTCTTCTTAAGTTTTGTCCCAATCTGGCTACCCCTCTTCAATTCCAGGGTAGGTTGCCTGTTGAGTGGAAGAAGTCCAACATTGTGCCCGTATTTAAGAAGGGATCCAGACATATTCCTCTCAACTATAGGCCAATTAGCCTTACTTCAGTATGTTGTAAGACTTTAGAAAGGGTTATAGCTAAAGACATATATGAGTTCCTAGAAGTTAACCAGATCTTGTCTGCTGACCAGTTTGGGTTCCGTCGTGGCAGAACTGTTGACTATCAGCTCCTACTGGTATACCATGATGTAACCTCTTGGCTTGACCTGGGTGCTGTCGTTGATGTTGTCTTGTTTGACTTTAGCAAGGCCTTTGATGTTGTTTGTCACACCATTCTTATAGACAAACTAAGATATCTGGGTGTGGGTGGTCGGAGCTTGACTGGATCTATGACTTTCTGACGGGCAGAATCATGCAAGTGTCAAAATCGGGTGCCTCTAGCTCATCTAGACTGATCCGTAGTGGAGTTCCACAAGGTTCTGTACTGGGCCCACTCCTGTTCCTTAGATATGCCAGCCACCTACCTTCACATGTTAAATCTAAGTGTAAATTCTTTGCGGACGACTTCAAGCTGTATATGAAGATACGGCACAATGCCACTTACCCTTTGGCTGAAGATCTCAGTTCTCTCCAAAGGGATATTAATGGTGTCTCCAGGGTGGCTAGCTCGTGGGGGCTAAACTTTAACCCATCCAAGTGTGTAGTGCTACGATGCCAGCGTGGCTCTACTGACTGGACAGCTGTGGGCTCTCTTCAGCACTACCACCTGGATAACTCTGATCTGTCCTTGGCTAACACCCATAGAGACCTGGGAGTTCTAGTCAACACCACCCTCGAGTTTCATGCACATATAAGAACAACAGTTAATAAAGCTGCAGGATTAGCCAATAACATATTCATATCTACTCTCTGTCGCTCCAGTGACTTTATGTTAGCCATCCTCAAGTCCCACATAAGACCTTTACTAGAGTTTGGGTCAACAGTTTGGAACACTGGATACCTGGGTGACCTGCGGCTGCTGGAGTCAGTGCAGCGTCGCTGGACCAAACACATAGATGGCCTGGTTGAACTAAGTTATGCTGATCGTCTCAAGGCTCTTAACCTATACTCTGTACAAGGCAGACTTTTGAGAGCAGACCTCATTAAATGCTGGAAAATCTTTCATAATCAGTGTGCCATATCTCCGTCTGATCTATTTACTATCTCCCCAGTCACTACTACCAGAGGCCACAGATTCAAATTAGCCAAACCACACACCTCCACTGAGGTAAACGCAGATTCTTCAGTGTTAGGTGCACTGATCACTGGAACTCCCTCCCAGACAGCGTTGTTAGCGCTGGCACAATCCAGGCATTTAAACGGGGCGTTCACCTCTCCCTTGAACAGTCACTATTCTAATGCACGGAATAATTATGTACCTTTGTCAAAACTCATCCCATTATTAACATTGTTCTGTAACAAACTCATATCTATACACCTTGCTTAACACCTAGCTGCCATGGCACACAATTCTGCCCATTATTTTTGTACAAATCATAATGTCCTTAATTGAACTGATGCGCTGGCATGCCAGCAGTTGCGGGGTATCTTTCTACGTACCACCGATATGTGAATCATGACAGTAAGTTAGGGTAGCCAACCAGGTGAGTAAACCAGGTGAGTAACCTAACAAAACCCCAAACAGTTACTATAGGTCCTGACTCAGAAAATTCATATATGCTTCCTTACTAATGAGACTTTCCATACAACAAGGTGAGGTAATTCTCTGTTGATTTATACCATAAGTTGCCAGCTATCACGTGTCATACGGAGGCACTCAACCCCTGTAGTCAGCCTAGCATCATCCTTTCATAGGCAGATCAAGTCCATCAAGTCGCCTCCTCAGGTTGGGGGCTCCGTGGGGTCTGGAAGGGAAGGGAAATGGTCTTAGGGTGAGGTTATCAATATTTGGTTGCAAGGGACGGAGGTATTTTTTCCTAGCTTGCACTGGAAAAGGCAGCACAGTTTTCACATTACAGGAAGAACGAGATATAAGCCGAAACAGAAAAGCAACCCTCGGAACACCAAATGCAAGGTAGTTAGTGGCAGTGGTGTGAGGTTATCAACATTCTTAACCCCTTGACTGTGAATTTCCTACAAGAAGACATAACCAACCTACAGGAATGGAACAAAAAGTGGCTGCTACAATTCAATGAAGAAAAATGTAAAGTCCTGCACCTTGGGAGGGGATATCCAGCACACCAGTACCACATGGAAAACACTCCACTATCCACCACAGAGGCAGAGAAAGATCTGGGAGTGTATGTTACCAGGCTACCAGTGAAGGGATATCCAGCACACCAGTACCACATGGAAAACACTCCACTATCCACCACAGAGGCAGAGAAAGATCTGGGAGTGTATGTTACCAGGCTACCAGTGAAGGGATATCCAGCACACCAATACCACATGGGAAACACTCCACTATCCACCACAGAGGCAGAGAAAGACCTGGGAGTGTATGTTACCAGGCTACCAGCACACCAATACCACATGGGAAACACTCCACTATCCACCACAGAGGCAGAGAAAGACCTGGGAGTGTATGTTACCAGGCTACCAGTGAAGGGATATCCAGCACACCAATATCACATGGGAAACACTCCCTGTGGAGAAGTTGGAGTACGACTGTTCGATGAGGGAAGGAAGTGGGTACTGAATTCGATACTGTTTGCTGATGACACGGTGCTCATTGCAGAAAATGAAAGTGACCTACAAAATCTGGTCAGTGTTTTTGATAATATCTGTAACAGGAGAAAGCTGAAAGTAAATGTCGACAAAAGTAAAGAGATGGTTTGTGAGCGAAGTAGAAGTGAGGTTGAAGATTTTGTATGCCCATATAGAGTGGGAATTGAATGTGAAAAAGAATGTAAAATAATTTTGAATGGTGAAGAAATGGAGGAGGTCAATGAGTTTAAGTACCTTGGATCAGTTATGTGTAAGCATGATGGTATGGAGGGAGAGATAAGAGAAAGGGCATTGCAAGGAAGAAGGGTGGTAGGGTCTTTGGGACGAATCATGAATGGCAGAAGTGTGAGCATGGAGGTAAAGAGGGATTTGGGAAATACAGTAATAGTACCAACCCTCACATATGCAAGAGAAACGTGGGCCTGGAATGAAAGTCAGAGGTCTAGAGTGCAGGCAGTGGAAATGAGTTATTTGAGGAGTGCTTGTGGTGTGAGAAGAATGGATGGAATGAGTAATGAAAGTGTGTACGAGCGTTTTGGAATGTGTCACAGGGGTGAAGGGAAGAAGTGTGGAGTGGTGGAAGAAGTGAAGCGACAGACCTTAAAGTGGTTTGGCCACATGGAGCGAATGGAGGAGAGTAAGATGACCAGAAGGGTGTATGTGAATGAGACAGAGGGAGGGAATGCTAGAGGACGACCTCCAGTGAAATGGAGGGATAGGGTGCAAGAGTACGTTAGGGAGAGGGGGGAAAGATCTTCGAGAAACTTTGAGCAGGCAAGGAGGGAGTGTCTGGATAAGAAGGATGGAAGCTCTTCTGCCGTGGCCATCCCCTGGTGGGAGCTCCTAGGAGCAGGCGTCGATGAAATGATGATGATGATGATGATGAAACACTCCACTATCCACCACAGAGGCAGAGAAAGACCTGGGAGTATACGTTACCAGGCTACCAGTGAAGGGATATCCAGCACACCAATACCACATAGGAAACACTCCACTATCCACCACAGAGGCAGAGAAAGACCTGGGAGTGTATGTTACCAGGCTACCAGTGAAGGGATATCCAGCACACCAATACCACATAGGAAACACTCCACTATCCACCACAGAGACAGAGAAAGACCTGGGAGTGTATGTTACCAGGCTACCAGTGAAGGGATATCCAGCACACCAGTACCACATAGGAAACACTCCACTATCCACCACAGAGGCAGAAAAAGACCTGGGAGTATACGTTACCAAGCTACCAGTGAAGGCTAAATCCGTGCCAATCACAGTGGATGGGTTAAACTAACCTAACCAACTGAAAACTGTATGTAAGTTAGTGTTCAGAAATGTGAATGAGTGTGCTGAAAAATGTTACAAATAAAGATTCATATCAAAATGTAAAATTAAAAACACTGGACATTTTAAACTAACCTAACCTAACCAGCTGAAAACTTTACGTAATTTAGTGTTCAGAAATCTGAATGAGTGTGCTAAACAATGTTACAAATATAAATCTTAAGGAAATAGAAAATTAATTATATAAAGCTAAAGAATATAATAAAAGGATACTATAAATCTAACCTAACCACTTTAAGACACAAACACACACCAGGAACGGAGACGACATGACTCCCCTCACAGCAGGAGGTCAGCCGATGATTTAAGTCACCCATAACTGTGACCTCCGATGACCTGACCAGCACTGATGGGGGTAGAAATGACCTCACGGGGTGGGTCAAGAATTACCCTGCCTGTCGAACCTTCCATCCTGACGATACACCTGGAAATGAAGAGTCTAGTTTAGTGTAGGTGTAAGGCTGAAAAAACTCATTATTATTATTATTATAATCAGTGGTAGCAGTAGCAGTTATGGTAGTAGCAGTAGTAGTAGTAGCAATAACACAGTCAATATGGATAATTTGTCCTATCAAATATTAAAAAATAGCAAGATTGAGGAGATCATAAGGCATATCAAATTAAAGTTGGAGGTACCGGTATAGTACTATGCGTATAACCTCATCTACTTGTTCAATGGGAAGAATGGATATAAGCAGACAAAAAAAATAATAGAATAGAGGATTAAAACAACTTATACTGTATATCTTAAATAGAACCACTGAGTCAATAAAAACAACCTCCATAACCTCACACTCACTCAGGGAAGGAGAATGGAAGCAACGAATTTCCTGAAACAATACAGCTGAGAAACCACCCCCACCACGGCCCCCTGACACTCACTACCACCACTGCAGGATGTCTGGAGGAGTCTTCGGGGCCTACAGGGGGACGAAGAGCCACAGGAACCTCGAGTTCAAGAACAGCAGCTTCGAACTGAAGAACACCAACCTCGAACTCAACAAGTGCGGCCTCCTGCTCTTCTTCGTCACTTCGGGATGAGTTTTGGGTTTGTTATTGTTCAGTGTTTAGTGATGGCACAGGCGAGGACAAAGGGCGAGGAGGAGGTCCACGAGCTCGGCCTGGGGGAGGGCAAACGTCTGCTTGGCCTGGGTCGGCTGGCAGCGACTGGGGGGCGGGGACTCTGCCTCCTCCAGTGAGACTATAATAATGACATTATTGTAGTCTCAGCCTCCGCTGTCGTCTGTTCGGTCATCGTCGCGGGTGAGGGGGCCCTTTCAGGCCCATTATTCCCTGTCCTCAGCTTTTCCCGTGTGTGTGTGTGTGTGTGTGTGGGATGCCGCCTCAGGCGGTGCCCTATAGCTCCCACTGGGTGCCGTGGTTGTCTTGGGAGGTCCACCTCCATCTCCCTCCCAGGAGGGGGCGGTGTCGAGGCATGGTGGTCCGGGCGCCTCGTCTCTGCTAGCGTTGTCGTCGGCGCCTCCTCCTTGGTCCTCTCGGTCCGTGGTCGGTGGTTCATTCGTATCCGTCGCTTTCTTCCACTGCGGCTGCTGTGAAGCCTACTGTAGGGGAGTCCCCTGCAGCACGGCCCATGGAATACGCCGGAGTCGTTCGGGGCACCTGGTGGGCGTGGTGCCCACACACCCACAGTGAGGACGCCGCGCCGCGGTGATCCGCTCCACCCCGCCCCGCGTGGCGCGGTGCCTGCCGCCGCCGCACGGCTCCTGTCCATGTTGGCACTGTGGCTCTGGTGCCCGGAAGCCTGGCACCGGCAGCACCGGACCGGTTCAGGAACAAAACGGCGACAGGTGAAGTGCCCCAGCACCCGAGGCCCGGCGAGGCGTCAGCCGAACACCCCGAGTGGGCGGCGTCGTGGAGGCACGCCTCTTCGCCACAGGAAACTCCAACTCAAGACAACAACCTCGAACTCAAGAATTGTGGCCTCCTCCTCCTCCCCTTCTTCGTGAGGGGTGTTTGATGCCTTCAGCAGGGGTGTACGTTATTCCAGACTGTCACCGCCCCAGCCACGAACACCAATACTTCTGCACACCACTTCAGGTAATACCATTAACAATTTTGTACGGGAGGGGGGGAGGCATAGTTTGAAGGGGGAGGCTTAACCATGAAGGGGGAGGCTTAAAGAAAGAGAAGGAGAGTATTCATGATGAGCGAGAGAGATATCTGTAATTATTGTAATCTACCCACGGCAAGGAGGAGGAGGAAGAGAAGGAGGAGGCTGGGTATATATGTATCAGTATGTAGGTATAATTATGTGTGAGTATAAAGTAGTGTAGTATTTTTTGTTTTCATGAATAAGTAAAGAAATTGAAAGGGAAACTATGAGAAATCTTGCTTTATGTGTAAGTTAGATAATTTAGAAGAAGAAAAGAGATAAGGAAGGAAAACAAGAAGGAAGGAGAATGGAGGAATATATGTATGTATGTATGTATGTATGTAGTAGTGTATAGTGTAGTGTGTGTGTGTGCGTAGTGACGTTAAACTAATCCCCAGTCTATTATTACACTGTCCTATAGTAACTACCAAACCAAACTATACAAACCTAGACAGTCTGTAATGGTTAGGTTATCCATACAACACCAAGGACTCAAAAGACTTCCCATATAGCAGGGCTGGGTGTGTATTTCAGTGTGTGTGTGTGTGTGTGAAGGAACCTAAACACATTCACCATATTCTTTCCTTTCTTTCTTTATTACTTCTTATTTTTTAGTTCCTTCCTTCCTTCCTTCCTGCCTTCTTTCCTTCCTTCCTTTCTTCCTTCACAAATTCCCTTATGTGTGTGTGTGTGTGTGTGTGTGTGTGTTTTATATATCTCATTTTCTCTAATCATCTTGTGTGTGTTCAGAGAGAGAGAGAGAGAGAGAGAGAGAGAGAGAGAGAGAGAGAGAGAGAGAGAGAGAGAGGCCTTTAGCAGCTTAAGAAAATCAACATACCCCAATTTCCTCCCTCCCTCCCTCCTTCCCTCCTTCCTTCCTTCCTTCCCTCCTTCCTTTCCCTCCAATTTCCTACTAAGAGAGGAGACTGCAGAGGGTCATGCTCCTAATAGTTATAGTAGTAGTAGTAGTAGTAGTAGTAGTAGTAGTAGTAGCAGTAGTAGTAGTAGTAGTAGTAGTAGTAGTAGTAGTAGTAGTAGTTGTAGTAGTAGTTGTAATAGTAGTAGTAGTAGTAGTAATAGTAGTAGTAGTAGTAGTAGTAGTAGTTGTGGTGGCGGTGGTGGTAGTTTACTGCACACACACACACACACACATACACATATAGACAGAAGAAAGAAAGAACGGAATGAATAAAAGAAATGAGAAAAAAGAA
>NC_066569.1:2974552-2979552 GCF_024679095.1 Eriocheir sinensis | reverse complement strand
CAGTGCTTGGCCCCATGCTCTTCTTAATTTATGTTAATGATATCGATGATGGGCTCACTTGCAAAGTATCAAAATTTGCTGATGACACAAAAATTGCTAGTAAAGTAACTGCGACACTCGACGAAGAAGCTTTACAATCAGATATAGATCGACTTGCACGTTGGGCCAATCAATGGCTAATGAAATTTAACGTTGACAAATGTAAAGTGTTGCACATCGGAAAAAATAACAATCGCGTTCGGTACGTAATGAATGGCCAACAACTTTCTGCAGTAAGTAAAGAAAAGGATCTTGGAATCACTATATCAAGCGATTTAAAGCCCGGTCAGCATTGTTCAGAGGTAGTTAAAACTGCAAACAAATTGGTTGGCTTCATCGGACGAGTCTTTAATAATAAATCGGAAAAAAAGTAATATTTAAACTGTATAATTCATTGGTTCGACCCCGTCTAGAGTACTGTGTACAGTTTTGGTCTCCCTACTGCAGAAAAGACATAGAAAAGTTGGAACGGGTCCAACGAAGAGTAACAAAGATGATTCCTAGGTTGAGAAATTTATCTTATGAACAAAGGCTTAAAGAAGTAAATTTATTCAGCCTATCAAAACGAAGAATGCGAGGCGATCTAATAGAAGTGTTTAAAATGTTCAAAGGATTCAGTGATATTAATGCGGAAGATTACTTTACAATTGATCGATCAAATAGAACAAGAAGAAATCACAATTTGAAGATAAGTGGTAAAAGATTCTCGTCGCACGAAGCTAAACACTTCTTCTTCAATCGAGTTGTTAATGTTTGGAATTCTCTACCCTGTGATGTCGTTGATAGTACAACAGTTACGGCCTTCAAGAATAGATTAGACAAGTGTTTTGAATCCAACCAGCAACTAATTAAGATATTACTCATTGTCGTAATAACGTTAAGTTCTTGTGAATACTGGTGTCCTTGTCCGCTTTTATCGCCCGGTTAGTGGTAGCAGTAATGGTAGTTCTTTCCTCTTTCCTACATAATTTCCATGCAGTTTTTCCATGCTGCATGGTTCTTTTTCCTTTCCTGCCAGCTTTGGCTGGAGGGATGGGGGGTGGGGAGGAGCCTTCGCCTTTGCTGTCCTTCATCTTCCACCTTTGATTAGCTTGTCACAAACAGCCTCGTAAGGACCAGCAGGTCTGCTGTTGTTTGTTCTTTCTTTGTGTTTGTGTTACTTTGTGTTCCTCCTCCTCCTCCTCCTTCTCCGTAAATCCTCCTTCTCTCCGCATCCTCATTAATCTTCTTTCCATCACCACTTTCCTCTCCCTGTCAGGTCTTCCTTCCGTCCTTCCTTCTTCCTTCCTTCTTTTGCTTATTTTCTTCCCTTCTTCCTTTCTTTCCTTCCTTCCCTTCCCTTCCCTTCCCTTTTTTCCCTTCCCTTCCCTTCTTTCCCTTCCCTTTTATCCCTTCCCTTCCCTTCCCTTCCCTTCTTTCCCTTCCCTTTTATCCCTTCCCTTCCCTTCTCTTCCCTTCCCTTCCCTCTCCTTCCCTTCCCTTCCCTTCCCTTCCCTTCCCTTCCCATCCCTTCCGTTCCCTTCCCTTCCTTCCCTCTCCTCTCCTTTCCTTCCCTTCCCTCTCCTTTCCTCTCCTTCCTTCCTTCTTTTCTTCCTTCCCTTCCCTCTCCTTCCCTTCCCTTCCCTTCCCTTCCCTTCCCATCCCTCTCCTTCCATTCCCTTCCCTCCTCTTCCCTTCCCTTCCCTTACCTTCCCTTCCCTTCACTCTCATTCCATTCCCGTCCCATTCCCTTCCCTTCCCTTCCCTTCCCTTCTCTATCCTTCCATTTCCTTCCCATCCCTTTCCTTCCCTTCCCTTCCATTCCTTTCCCTCTCCTTCCCTTCCCTTACCTTCCTTTCCCTTCCCTCTCCTTCCATTCCTTTCCCTCCTCTTCCTTTCCCTTCCCTTCCCTTCCCTCTCATTCCATTCCCTTCTCATTCCCTTCCCTCCCCTTCCCTTCCCTTCCCTCTCATTCCATTTCCTTCCCTTCCCTTTCCTTCCCTTCCCTCTCCTTTTATTCCCTTCCCTTCCCTTCCCTTCCCTCTCCTTCCATTCCCTTTTCTTCCCTTCCCTTTCGTTCCCTCTCCTTCCATTTCCTTCCCTTCCCTTCCATTCCCTTCCCTCTCCTTTTATTCTCTTTTCTTCCCTTCCCTTCCCTTCCCTTCTCTTCCCTTCCATTCCCTTCCATTCCATTCCCTTCCCTTTCCTTTTATTCCTTTTTCGTCCCTTCCCTTCCCTTCCCTTCCCTTCCCTTCCCTCTCCTTCCATTTCCTTTACTTCCCTTCCCTTCCGTTCCCTCTCCTTCCATTCCCTTCCCCTTCCCTTCCCTTCCCTTCCCTCCCCTTCCATTCCCTTCCCTTCCCTCTGCTTCCATTGCATTTTCTTACCTGCCCTTCCCTTTTCTTCCCTTCCCCTCCCCTTACTTTTCCTTCCCTCCCTTCCCCTCCCCTCCCTTCTCTTCCCCTCGCCTCCCCCCCTCTTCCATATCTCCATACATATGAGACTCATCGAGACATCATTTCTTTGTTCCTTTGATGCTAAACGAAGGTCATTAAACGTACACACACACACACACACACACAAAGGTTAAGTGTGGTCTTTTTTTTTAATAAGAGTGTGTGTGTGTGTGTGTGTGTGTGTGTGTGTGTGTGTGTGTGTGTGTGTGTGTTAAGAAGGAAGGGAATGAGTGATAAACGAGAAGGAAGGAAAGAGAAATAAAGAATGAGAGAAAGAAAGAAAGAAAAGAATGAAGAAAAAAGAAAGTTAGGAAAGAAAGAAAGAAAGAAAGAAGGATAAGAGAGAAGAGAAACACACACACACACACACACACACACACACACACACACACACACACACACACACTCGGGCAAATTTTGAGGGAATTGGAAAAAAAAACAGCTTAGTCAGTCCCCAAATCACTTTTATGTCATAGAAAATGGAGTTAAGGTCTTGTGAAGGAGAATGGGAAAAGGTTTGATGGAGGAGGAGGAGGAGGAGAAGAAGAGAAAGAGGAGGAGGGAGGAGGAGGAATCTGATAAGGGGAAGAGAGGAGGAGAAGGGAGGGAGGAGGAGTAGGAGGAGGAAAAGGAGGGAGGAGAGAGGGAAAAGAAGGAGAGGGAGGGAGGAGAAGAGAAGGGAAGAAGAAAAAAAGAGGAAAAAGGAAGGGTGAGGAAAGAGATGAAGAAAGAGGAAGAGAAAGAAGAAAGGAAAAGGAAAAAAAGAAGAAGAAGGAAAAAGAAGAAAAAAAGAAAAGAAAAGAAGAAAAAGAAAGAAAGAAAGAAAGAAAAACAAGAAAAGAAAGAAGAAGAAGAGAATGGGAAATAGAAGACAAAGTAAATAAAAGAAACATAAAAAAGAGAGAAAGAAAAGAAAGAAAAACGAATGAAAAATGACGAATAAGGAAAACAAGAAAATAGAAAGAGGAAGAAGGAAAAGGAAGAAAAAATAACGGAGAAAAACGAAGAGAAGAATGAGGAATAAGAGATTGGAAGAATAAAAAGAGGAGAGGAAAGAGAAGAGAAAGATGAGAAGAAAGAAGAGGAGGAAGAAAAGAAGAAGAGGAAGAAAGAAAAAGAGAAGGAGAAAAAATGGAGAGATGAAGAAGAAAAGATAAAAATGAGAGAGAAGAAAGAAATGGAAAGAAGAGAAGAAGAAGAAGAAGAGGAAGGAGATAAAGAAGAAAAGGAGAAAAGAAGGAAACGAAGGAGGAGGAGAAAGAGGTGGAGAAGCAGAATAATAATAATAATAATAAGAAGAAGAAGAGGAAATGAGAAGAAAAGGAAGAAAACAAGATTAAGAAGCAGGCGACAGAGCAGCAGGGAGGTTGTTCCAGTGGCGGATGACGCTCAAAACAAACTCCTGCCAATGTCCGGACTGCACCGCCTCGCTTCAGTGGGTATAGACCGTCACTGCTGGTACTTGAATTTGTTTTTAGCTCAGAAATCTTACAGTGGTTGACAGTGCTTATGTTCTTTAATAGGAGGAGAAGGAGGAGGAGGAGGACGAGGAAAAGAGCTTAAGGATATACTCGTACCTCAAAACCTGGATCATATCTCGCAAGCGTCTTCTCTCCCGACGGTGAAGGAGGAGGAGGAGGAGGAAGAGGAGAAGATAAAAATAAAGAAGGAGAAAAGATGGAGAAGGAAGAGGAGAAAGAGGTGCAGGTGGAGGAGCAGAAGAAAGAACAAAGATGAAGAAGGAAAAAAAAAAGAAAGAAAGAAAATAAAAAGAAGAAGGATGAGAAAGATAAGTGACAGATGACAGAGGAAAATAAAACAATAAAGAGAAGAAGACAAAGAAGAAAGAGAAACATTGAAGCATGGAAGAGAGGGCAACAAACAGGAAAAAGAAGAAGGAAAGAAAAAGAAAAGGAGATGGTAAAGGAGGAGAGAAAAAGAAGAATAGGAGAGAGAAGACAAAATTAAAAAGATGATACCAGATAAACAAAATTATACCAGATAAAAAAAATAATACCAGATAAAACAAATTACCAGATAAAAAAAATATACCAGATAAAAAAAATATACCAGATAAAAAATATACCAGATAAAAAATATACCAGATAAAAAAAATAATACCACATAAAAAAATGATACCAGATAAAAAAATGAGACCAGATAAACATAAAAAATAAAAAGAAATAAAAAATACGTAAAGCTCCAAAAAATGAATATATTGACGTTATTGAAGAGGAGGAGGAGGAGGAGGAGGAGGAGGAGGTGGTCAGAGAGTATAAAGGATATGATGTGAAGAAGAAGAAGAAGAAGAAGAAGAAGAAGAGAAGGAGGAAGAGGAGAAGAAAGGGTATATAGAGGAGGAAGAGGAGAAGGAGGAGGAAGAATAGTTTGAGGAAATAAAGAGGAGGAGGAGAAGGAAAAGGAATGGAAGAAAGAGGGGAAGGAGAAGGAAGAGGAGAGAAGAATTGATAAGAAAGAGGAGGAGGAGGAGGAAGAAAAGGAGGAGGAGGAAGAAAAGGAGGAGGA
>NC_066569.1:2964552-2972052 GCF_024679095.1 Eriocheir sinensis | reverse complement strand
CCATTGGTTTACTTGACCGTCAATACCTATTTGCTTTAATTTATAAAGTAATTTATGATGTGGGACTTTATCAAACGCTTTCTAGAAATCAAGATAGACTACGTCCAATGATTTGGTTACGTCATAAACTTAGAAGAGGTCGTTATAAAAGGTCAATAGGTTTGATAGGCACGATGTTTTGTTACGGAAGCCATGTTGTGAGGGAGACCATTAGACTGATATATAAAATTACTTGACATTATTACTGAGAGAGAGAGAGAGAGAGAGAGAGAGAGAGAGAGAGAGAGAGAGAGAGAGAGAGAGAGAGAGAGAGAGACCATTAGACAGATATAAAATTACTTGACATTATTACTGAGAGAGAGACCATTAGACAGATATATAAAATTACTTGACAATATTACTGAGAGAGAGAGAGAGAGAGAGAGAGAGAGAGAGAGAGAGAGAGAGCATTAGACAGATATAAAAAAATACTTGACATTATTACTGAGTGAAAGAGAGAGAGAGAGAGAGAGAGAGAGAGAGAGAGAGAGAGAGAGAGAGAGAGAGAGAATGATTATGGTCGTGGGACTGGTTTGGAGATGAAGGAAAAAGAGGAGGAGGAGGAGGAGGAGGAGGAGTAGGATGAGGAGGAGGAGGTTATGGAAAAGATGAAAGGAGAATAAAAGACTAAAGGAGGAGGAGGAGGGGGGGGAAGAGGAGGAGGAGGAGGAGGTGGAGAAGGAGGAGGAGGAGGAGGAGGAGGAGGAGGAAAAGGAAGAGGAGGAGGAGAAGGATAAATACATAATGCAAGAGAAGACACTAAAAAAAAAATAAAAAAAACGATAAAAGTTGAGGAAAGAATGGAGGAGGAGGAAGAGGAGGAGGAGGAGGAAGAGGAGGAGAAAAATAGACAATAATTTCTTAACTTGTTTTCACCTTTTGGTTCTCTCTCTCTCTCTCTCTCTCTCTCTCTCTCTCTCTCTCTCTCTCTCTCTCTCTCTCTCTCTCTCTCTCTCTCTCTCTCTCTGTATCCCACCGCTACCACCAGTGTAACAATCTCTCTCTCTCTCTCTCTCTCTCTCTCTCTCTCTCTCTCTCTCTCTCTCTCTCTCTCTCTCTCTCTCTCTCTCTCTCTCTCTCTCTCTCTCTCTCTCTCTCTCTCTCTCTCTCTCTCTCTCTCTCTCTCTCTCTCTCTCTCTCTCTCTAAATCCCCAACAAACCCACAGCCTCTCTCTCTCTCTCTCTCTCTCTCTCTCTCTCTCTCTCTCTCTCTCTCTCTCTCTCTCTCTCTCTCTCTCGATATCACAACAGACAGTCTCGTTAAATATGAATTGGCTTTGTGTCCTCCTCCTCCTCCTCCTCTTCCTCCTCCTCCTCTTCCTCCTCCTCCTCCTTCTCCTCCTCCTCCTCCTCCTCGAATTGATCTTCCTTCCGATGCTTTTCAGAATTTAAAATATCCTATAACTTCCTTTTATCCTCCTCCTCCTCCTCCTCCTCCTCCTCCTCCTCCTGCTCCTCCTCCGCACAAATGATTAAAAGCGGGTAACCTATCATGACACCCATAGACAGGAAGAGGAGGAGGAGAAGGAGGAGGAGGAGGAAGGATAATGAGAGAGAAGGATTATATAGGAGAAGGATTAGGAGGAGGAGGAAGAGAAGGAGGACGAAGAGGAGGAAAGGGAGGAGGAGGAGGAGGAGGAGGGAGTAGTATTTGTAGTAGGAGGATGAAAGGAAGTGAACAGTGTCTTCTTCTTCCTCTCTTTCTCTTCTTCTTCCTCCTCCTCCTCCTCCTCCTCCTCCTTCATCCTCTTCTTTTCCTCTTTTACCTCCTCCTCTTCTCCTGTTTCAATCATCCCCTTTTTTCTTTTCACTTTCCTTCTTCTTCTTCTTCTTCTTCTTTTTCTTTTACTTCTTCTTCTTCTTCTTCCTCTTCTTCTTCTTCTTTTTCTTCTTCTTCTTCTTCTTCTTCTTCTTCTTCTTCTTCTTCTTCTTTTTCCTTTCTTGTGTTTCCTTCCTTCATCCTTCCTTCTCTTCCCTTCTTAATGACAGCTTCCTTCCTCCCTTCCTTCCTTCTTCCTTCCTCCCTTCCCTCCCTTCCTTCCCTTCCTTCCTTCCTTCCCTTCCCTTCCCTCCCTTCCCTTCCTTCCTTCCCATCCCTCCTTTCCTTCCTTTCCTTCCTTCCTTCCTTCCTCCCCATTCTTCCTTCTTCCCTTCCTTCTTTCCTTCCTTCCATCCTCACCTTTCCTTCTCTTCCTTCCTTTCCTTTCCTCTCCCCTTCCTTCCTTCCCTTCCCTTCCTTTCCCCTCCCGTCCCTTCCCTTCCCTTCCCTTCCCCTCCCTCCCCTTCTCATCCCTCCCCTTCCCTTCCCTTCCTTCCCTTCCCTTTCCTTCCCTTACTTCACTTTATCTTACCTTACCTGAGAGAGAGAGAGAGACGCACAATTAGACAAAGACATACAAATGATGCAACCCACACTCTCTCTCTCTCTCTCTCTCTCTCTGACGTCTTTTGGGTAGAATTTCGCAGCATTAGAATCAACAAGCGAATTCCTCCTCCTCCTCCTCCTCCTCCTCCTCCTTTTCTCCATATCTTCTTCCCTTCCTTAATCTTTCCTCCATCACATCACTTTTTCCCTCCCTTCCCTCATTTCCTTCCTTTTTCTTTCCTTTCTTCAGTCATTTGCTTACGTGGAACGCCCTCAGAATCAAGCTCCTGGAAATAATGAAGACAACAGTTCCTATGAAAGCCAGGCGAGTGGATGGTGTTGTAGATCTGCCTTGGTCGGCCGGAGAGATCAATAGCGGACTTGAGCTAAGGGCAATGTGACGTTTGATAGGGTATGGCACAGTTGATGCCCGTAAACAATATCAGTACAGCCTCAGAGCCCAGAGTCAAACCCCCTCCCTTCCCTTTCCTTCCCATCTCTTATCTAACCTAACTTTACCTTCCCTTCTCTTCTCTTCCCTTACTTAACACAGAAAAGGGTATTAAAGCGTTTGATAGGGTATGGCACAGCTGATACCCGTAAACAATATCAGTACAGCCTCAGAGCCCAGAGTCAAACCCCCTCCCTTCCCTTTCCTTCCCATCCCTTATCTAACCTAACTTTACCTTACCTTCCCTTCTCTTCTCTTCCCTTACCTAACACAGAAAAGGGTATTAAAGCGTTTGATAGGGTATGGCACAGCTGAGGCACGTTTACAATACTGATACAGCCTCATAGCTTGTCAAACCCCCTCTTTTCCCTTTCCTTCCCATCCCTTATTTGACCTAACCTTACCTTACCTTTCCTTACCTTCTCTTCCCTTACCTAACACAGAAAAGGGTATTAAAGCGTTTGATAGGGTATGGCACAGTTGCAGCCCGTAAACAATATCAATACAGCCTCAGAGCCCAGAGTCAAACCCCCTCCCTTCCCTTTCCTTCCCATCCCTTATCTAACCTAACTTTACCTTACCTTCCTTCCCTTCTTCTCTTCCTTACCTAACGTAAACAATATCAATACAGCCTCAGAGCCCAGAGTCAAACCCTCCTTCCCTTTCCTTCCCATCCTTATCTAACCTAACTTTACCTTTCCTTCCCTTATCTTCCATTACCTAACCTAGCAAAGGGAATTATAGTATGTTGAAAGGGAAGGGCACGGTCGAAACACGTATGCAATACTAAAACAGCCTCAGAGCTTGTCAAACCCCTTCCCTTCCCTTTCCTTCCCTTCCCTTATTTAACCTAACCTTACCTTCTCCTTCTTCTTCCCTTACCTAACACAGAAAAGGAATTATGACATTTGATAGGGTATGGCACAGTTGCAGCCCGTAAACAATATCAATACAGCCTCAGAGCCCAGAGTCAAACCCCCTCCCTTCCCTTTCCTTCCCATCCCTTATCTAACCTAACTTTACCTTACCTTCTCTTCTCTTCTCTTCCCTTACCTAACACAGAAAAGGGTATTAAAGCGTTTGATAGGGTATGGCACAGTTGCAGCCCGTAAACAATATCAGTACAGCCTCAGAGCCCAGAGTCAAACCCCCTCCCTTCCCTTTCCTTCCCATCCCTTATCTAACCTAACCTTACCTTCCCTTCCCTTCTCTTCTCTTCCCTTACCTTATTAAAGCGTTTGATGCACGTTTACAATCCTGATACAGCCTTCCCTTAGCTAACCTAACCTTTCCTTCCCTTCCCTTCTCTTAGCTAACCTTCCTTCCTTCCTTCCTTCCTTTCTCTTCTTAACCTGGTAAAGGCATATTTGATGATGGGTGGCTGGTGCACAGCTTGTTACTATTCAGGCTAGTAAACGTTTATTCGGACTAGTAAACGTAACTATGAAACCCTTATCATCCCTTCCCTTCCCTTCCTTCACCTTCCAATACCTTACCTTCCCTTCTCTTCCCTTCTCTTCCCTTCCCTTCCCTTCCCTTCCCTTCCCTTTCCTTTCCTTCCATGTCCATCCCTCCCCGTCCCTTCCCTCCCCGTTCCTTTCCCTCTCTTCCTTTCCCTTCCCTTTTCTTTCCTTTCATTTCCACCCATCCCCGTCCCTTCCCTCCCCGTTCCTTTCCCTCTCTTCTCTTCCCTTCCCTTCCCTTTCCTTTCATTTCCATCCATCCCCGTCCCTTCCCTCCCCGTTCCTTTCCTTTCCTTCCCTTCCCTTATCTAACATAACTTTCCCTTACCTAACCTAACCTTCCCTTCCCTTCCCTTCCCGTCCCTACCCCTCCCTAACCTTCCAATACCTTCCCGTCCCTTCCTTTCCCATCCAATACCTTCCCTTCCCTTCCCTTCCCTTCCCTTCCCTTCCCTTCTCTTGCCTCACCTAACCTAGTAAAGTGAATTATAACCTGTTGAAAGGGGAGGCCACAGCCGAAGCCCGCGTGGACAATATCACAACAGCCTCAGAGCTTGCCACTTCTTATACGGAATAGCAAACGTGACTATGGAAAACAAACAGCGAGCGAAGCCAAGACCAAGCTCCTAAAATTTTCATGTATGCATCAGAACAAAGAAGAAAGTTAAAGTCAGCATTGGCCCCCTGACAGACAAGACCGGATCACTATTACCAAGGACACACATCTGACAAGGCTTTCTTAGGAGTTCGGGGCATTTCCGGAGGTAGTTCAGTGACCCTTCCGGTAGTGTGATCATTCTTCTGCGCCGTGAATCTATACAAACACTCACTAGAACACGATTGACCCCTTTTTTGACCCTAGAAAAGAGTTGATGTGCTAGGTGGGACTCAGGACAGTAAACACAGGCACCCTTGTAGGAGCTGGGGGCATATCCAGGGGTAGTTTTATGACCCTTCCGGTAGTGTGATCATTCTTCTGCGCCGTGAATCTATACAAACACTCATTAGAACAGGTGGGACTCAGGACAGTAAACACACACACCCTTGTAGGAGCTCAGGGCATATTCAGTGGTAGTTTTATGACCCTTCCGGTAGTGTGATCATTCTTCTGCGCCGTGAATCTATACAAACACTCATTAGAACAGGTGGGACTCAGGACAGTAAACACAGGCACCCTTGTAGGAGCTGGGGGCATATCCAGGGGTAGTTTTATGACCCTTCCGATAATCTGATCATTCTTCTGCGTCGTGAATCTATACAAACACTCATTAGAACAGGTGGGACTCAGGACAGTAAACACACACACCCTTGAAGGAGCTGGGGGCATATCCAGGGGTAGTTTTATGACGCTTCCGGTAGTGTGATCATTCCTCTGCGCCGTGAATCTGAACACTCATTAGAACACGACTGACCTCAGTTTTTATCTTTGGAAGGAATTGATGTGTTAGGTGGGATTCAGGACAGTAAACACAGGCACCCTTGTAGGAGCTGGGGGCATATTCAGTGGTAGTTTTATGACCCTTCCGGTAGTGTGATCATTCTTCTGCGTCGTGAATCTATACAAACATTTATTAAAACACGATTGATCTCATTTTTGACCTTTGGAAAGAGATGATGTGAGAGGAGGGAGCGTCTGGGAACCCCGACTCAGGACAGTAAACACATCCTTGAAAGCTCAGCCGTGTGAAGAACGACTCGGGCGACTCTATACTCTGGGAAGTAGGCGCCTACGAGGGGACACGATACAGGTCTTCAAGTACCTAAAGAACTCCAATTACGTCGACTTCTGCAAGTTTTCCGAGCTACAAACCAATTTAAGAACAAGAAGCAACTCGGGCAACTCAGGGAAGGCACTCGGGCAACTCAGGGAAGGAACTCAGGCAACTCAATCTCTATACGCTGGAAAGTCGCTGGAAGATCTTCACGTACCTAAGGAACTCCAGTTATGTCGACCTCTGCAAGTTTTCCGAGCTACAAACCAATTTAATTAAGAAAAAGAAGTCACGGTCTGCCAGTCAAGCCCTCGATGCAATATACCGCCTTTCTGTGTTTCCTCGACTTCCGCCTCCTCCGCCTCGTCCTCCTCCTCCTCCTCCTGTAATCGCTCGTGGAATTCTGTCTCTCCTCGCTCCATTATCATATTTCTCGGTGTCGAAATGAAAAAGAAAACGTATAAATAATAGCTAGGTGAAATAAATAATGGGAAAGAGAGAAAGAAAAATACTAAGGAAAATAAGTACATAAAATAAGTTAAGGAAAGTGAATACGGAAGTGAATGAAGAGGAAAATAATGATATGTAAATAATAATAATAATAATAATAATAATAATAATAATAATAATAATAATAATAAAGAAATAAAGTCCCAGGTGTGCTTTTGCTTGTCCAGGGACTGAGGTAAGTTAATTAACGCCTCTAACACCTGTGACGAGAGAGAGAGAGAGAGAGAAAATATGTTTGGATCCTGTTATGGTTCAGTTGCTCTCTCTCTCTCTCTCTCTCTCTCTTTAAAGTGTTTATGTATATTTTTTCAGTCGTAAAATATAAATTCTTTGATGAATATTAACTTTTTATGTATTTAAGGTTTTTTTCAGAGTCGTTTATAAATTCCGCGATAAATATTAACTGTTTTTTTTTTGGTATATTTTTTGTTTCGGATAAATTATTGTACGATAATTAACTTTCTTTTTTTTCTCTTTCTCTTTTCCTTCCTTCTTTCTGTTATTTTTTTATTTGTTTCCTTCCTTCTTTTTTTTTCTTTCTTTCTTTCTGTCTTTGTCTCTCTTTCTTTCTCTCTTTCTCTCTTTCGTTCCTTCTATCTTTAATTCTTCTTTTTATTTCTTTCCTTCCTTTTTTCTTCCTTCCATTCTTTCTTTCGTTCTCTCTTTTCCCTTCTTTCTCTCTTTCTTTTGTTCTTTCTTTCTTTCTTTCTTTCTGTTTTCGTCTCTTTCTCTCTTTCGTTCTTTTTCTTCATTACTTTCTTTATTTCTTTCTTTCTTCCTTTGTTTCTTTCTTCCTTTTTTTCTTCCTTCCTTCCTTCCTTTTTTCTTTCTTTCTTTCTTCCTTTTTTTCTTCCATTCTTCCTTTTTTCTTCCTTTCTTCCTTTTTTCTTCCTTCCTTTCTTTCTTCCTTTCTTTTCCTTCCTTTTTTCCTTTCCTTCTTTCTTTGTTTCATCTTCCTTT
>NC_066569.1:2939552-2949552 GCF_024679095.1 Eriocheir sinensis | reverse complement strand
AAAAAGGCTCTTTTATGAAATTTAAAGAAATGCCATCGCTACCTACAGCTTTGGTCTCCTTTAGTTTGGATAGTGTTAGAATTACAGTCTCAACATCAACTGGTTTAGGTCTGAAGAAGTTATTTGTGTCTAAGTTATCAATAGTGTCATGAGTTACTCGTACGTTGTCTGAGTTAGTATTATTGTTAGTAGAGTCATTTTTGCACCTCTCAAAAGTTTCTCTTCCTACGTTAGCAAAGTAGTTGTTAAAATCCTCCGCCTTGTCATTAATATCTTCGTTAGTGATGATGTTGTTATTTGGTTTATTGTTAGGGACTATACTTCTAATATTACTCCACATTTGTGACGAGTTGCCTTTACTTTGACGGAATTTATTGATGGTATGTCTTTTTTGCCTTGTGAAGCTTATCCTTAACGCGTTCCTTTTCTTCTTTATATTTGTTGTAAAGTTGTGTGTTATGTCGATCTAATTTTAGCGGGCCTTGTAAGCTATCCCTGTACTTCATGTTATCTCTTACTTCTTTGTCAATCCAGGGAGCAGGTGGTCTATTTATATATTTAGTCGTCATTGGGGCAACTTGGTCTACTAAAGAATTGAATTTTGTGTTAAGTATACTCACCTGTTCGTCAATGTCATCAGTTAACGTGATACTATTTAAGCAGTCTGAGCTGTTTATCTTTATTGTATGTAGCCAAGCTTCTGAAAGTTTAATTTATTTTTGTTCGTTTGGGTTTGCTGATGTCGATTTTTGAGATAATCATGTCGTGATCTGCGATAGTACTTGGAAGGCAATCAGAGGGAGAGAGACTGGTAGACAAACAGACTTACTAACTTATAGAAAGACAAACAGAGAGAGAGAGAGAGAGAGAGAGAGAGTAAAATGATGAAATTTAGTTCATTAAAGTGACTAATGTAACTTTGTTAGAGAGAGAGAGAGAGTATAATGATGAAATTTAGTTCATTAAAGTGACTAATGCAACTGTTAAGAGAGAGAGAGAGAGAGAGAGAGAGAGAGATTTACAGAGATTTACATAGTAAAATTGACCACTAACACCCCATGGTCCAGACATGGTGGTCTGTCCTTAAAACCTAAGTGATTTTACATTAATCAGAAGACTCCCAAAACGTTGCATTTCTACTCTAGTTGATATTAAGTTGAAGGAAGTGACGGTCGAGCTTATTTTTGAAGGAGTCAATCGTGTTACACTGGACCACTGATGATGGGAGCTTATTCCATTCTCCTTTTCTACATTGGTGAAGAAAAATTTGGTGCAGTCTGAATTTACTTGTCTACATCTGAGTTTACGCCATTGTTCCTCGTGCGCAAAGTGTCATCGATCATAAACAATGTTGATCTGTCTACATTCGTGAAACCATTAAGTATTTTAAAACATTCGATCAGTTTTCCTCGGGCGACGTTTCTCAGAGAGAAGAGAACATGTTAAGGGTGAAAAGCATTTCTTCGTAGGATTTGTTGCGCAAGGAAGGATAATTTTCGTTGCCCGACGCTGAACACCTTCTAATTTAGCAATATCCTTTGCATGGTGGGGAGAACAAACTGTACCGCATATTCCAAGTGGGTCTGACTAAACTGTTGTAGAGCAGAGTATTACATCTTTATTCTTAAATAAAAAGTTTCTTTTAATGAAGCCCAACATTCTGTTCGCTTTATTTGCTGCATCGATGCATTGCTGTGAAAATTTGAGGTTTGACGCTATTTTGACCCCCAAGTCCTTGACGCATTGAACGCTTTTGAGTTTAACGCCGCGCATTTCGTAATCAAACTTCTTATTCCTCGTACCAACTTGAAGGACCTGGCACTTGTCTACGTTAAAGTGCATCTCCAATCTATCAGCCAAGCTGAAATTTTGTGCAATCCTCTTGGAGGCTTTGCCTGTCTTCGTCAGTGAGAACCGAGTTACCAATCTTTGTGTCGTCTGCAAATTTACTAATGCGGTTATTGAGTCCAACATCCACGTCGTTGATGTAAATAATGAAGAGCACTGGGCCAGAACCGAGCCCTGAGGACGCCACTGGTGACCGGCACCCACTCTGAGTTAAATCCGTCAATCACTACTCTTTGTTGTCTGTTGCTCAACCAATTCGCGATCCATTGGTTTACCTGACCGTCAATACCTATTTGCTTTAATTTGTAAAGTAATTTTATGATGCGGGACTTTATCAAACGCTTTCTGGAAATCAAGATAGACTACGTCCAGTGATTTGGTTACGTCATAAACAGTGAAGAGGTCGTTATAAAGGTTAATAGATTTGATAGGCGGATCTTTTGTTTCGGAAGCCATGTTGTGAGTCCCCAATTAATGAGTGGCTTTCAAGGTAACTCACAATTTTGTCTCTAATTATGCCCTCAAGTAGCTTACCTACAACCGAAGTTAGACTAATGGGCCTGTAATTACCTGGTACTTTTGTCTCCTTTCTTAAAAATCGGTGTCACGTTAGCCTTTTTCCAATCTGAAGGACAATGCCTTGTCGCAAGGACATAATGAATACGGTTGTGAGGGAGGAAGTATTTCGCTCTTTTGTTTCTTTCAGCAGAGTTGGATATACTTTATCAGGTCCAGGACTTTTATTTGTTTTAAGTGATTTGAGGCTTTAAGGACTTCATCGGTTTTTATTTCAAAGTTAGACAATGCATGCTCAGGATTTACATTAGTACTGGTGTTGGTGGTGGTGGTGGGAGGACTGTTATTAAACACCGAGGAAAAGTAATTTGCCCGGTTTTGCATGTCCACTTCTTCACTTTTGTTCACTCTTTCTTATTTCCTTCCTCCTGGCAGCCAATAGACACCTTCTGATCCTCCTCCTCCTCCTGTCGTATTTTCTCTGCCTAACACTTCGGTCTTTTCTCTCTTCCTCTTCATCATTATTACTGTTGTTGTTATCATTATTATTATTATTATTAATTATTATTATTATTCTATATTATTATTAATCATTTTTAATATTATTATTATTAATTTCCTATCATTAATATTTTTATTAGTGTTAATTCGCTTCTATCTTCCTTCCAAATTATCCTGCTGTATTATTATTATTATTATTATTATGTATCTACATTATCATATTATTATTATTATTATTATTATTATTCTATTATTATTATTATTATCATCATTAATATTATTATTATCGTTTTTTTTTTTCTTCTTCTTTTGTGATTAATTATCATTATTATTATTATTATTATTATCTCCTACCGTTCATTATTATTTTGTTTTTGTTCTACGTATTATTTTTTCTAATCATCGTCTTCCTTCCTTCTTTTTTCTTGGCTCTTATTATTATCTCTTTACTACGTCTTTTCATCGTCATATTCTTCATTCCCCTTTTTTCTTCTTTCTTCACCATCCCCCTTCCACGTTTCTCTTTCTTTCTTTCATCAACCCCATCGTGTGTTTTGTCTTTTTTCCATGAGGCATGTTGTTACATAATCTGACAACCCCATGACCCGACACACATCCTTCATCCCTTCTCATCTCTCTCTCTCTCTCTCTCTCTCTCTCTTATTTTTTTCTCTTCCTTCTCTCTTTATCTCTCTCTCGTCTCTCTCTCTCTCTCTCTCTCTCTCTCTCTCTCTCTCTCTCTCTCTTCTTCTCTTCTTCCTATCCAAAAAAGCTCCATAGGAATGAATACCACATTCACACACACAGGGCTGTGTGGCAGAGAATAGAAGAGCATATAAAAATGAGATTATATATATATATATATATATATATATATATATATATATATATATATATATATATATATATATATATATATATATATATATATATATATATATATATATATTTATATGTCTCTGAACTGCCTTGAGCTATCACGTGGACCAGAATAGTATCATTGTTTACATAAGATATATGTAGGTTTACCATATACTATGTATATATTTCATATATAATAACAGTAACAAAAAAAACCGTCATCCTCTCGTCAATCAAGCGGTCTCTCTTAAGAAAAGCATCAATATATCTAAGTCAACCCTCAGTTCCCGTCACCAAGAACTGCGACCAAGGTGATGGAGAATATCCTCGCTCTGCAGTAGTTTACCAAGAGGACTGCGTTCACGGGAGAGAATTTACTGCAGTGCAATATGGTGACTGATAGAATAATCTAACAAGTCTGACATATCGGTGGAAATGTTCTATTGATGTGGGGATCAGGTGTGAACCGGGTGCAGTTCATGCGCACCAGCTCAGGACATACGTCGCGGCGGGAGTGGAGCGGCTTGCGGTGCTCCACTCGCCCTGGCGTTGGACAGTGTTAAGAGCCAAGGTCGGTCCACTGGCTTTGCCACAGAAGATGTATTGATGTTGCCTTGCCATCAACACCTTTTCCTCTCCCCCTCAGCAGGGACCACGGACCAGAGGGATCCGTGCACCTCACTGCAGGTCTTCGCCACAGGCACGGTCTGGTGCAAGCTTTAATTCCCCCACGAGTCGCCGATTGTTCAAAGGTCCTCGTGGCAAGAGTTTATCAGCCCAGAATGCAGTCTGTGTGTGTGTGTGTGTGTGTGTGTATGTGTGTGTGTGTGTGTGTGTGTGTGTATTCATCCCACCTGACCACGGCCTGATCACGTGGTGGACTGTAATCCAGCAGGTACACTCCCGACATGAGCAAGTGCTTCTTTATACGTCGATAAATAAATCGAGGACCTCACCCACCACACAGCCATCCCCCTTCCTCAGGACGGAGATAACCACTCTAGTTAACGGAAGAATCCGCCCTCGAGCCCGACCTACTTATGCCGTCTCGATTTAAGAGATGGCCTGACAGCTCAAATTATGAGTCATCCAAGTACAGGCCAGAGATGTGTCCTTCCCTTCCAATGAATAATCTTTTTTTTATATATATCTTTCCATATCTTTGTGAAAAAAAAATTGTGATAAATAAGGTCCTTTCCAATTAATATCTCACCTTCCTTCCTAAACATTATCCAAATTAGACAAAAGAAATAAATAAGATACAGTATAAGAAGGACATATTCACAAAAAAATCAAATAAATACATTGACAGTCGTAGGTACTCCTATTAGTTTGATTTGTTATCGTTTCTAAACATTTCGTTTTGACATTCATACGCTATTTGCATTCTTTATATTCAACTAAGCCGATCCTCCATCCCGATTCAAAACTAGGCAGCTCAGTCGTGAGCCTGGTATCTGGCAACTACGCGGTGAGGAATGTCAAACCCTCTCAAAACTTCAAGGGAATAGAAAAGCAAAGTCAAGGAAAGAAGAAAGAACAAGAAAAAACACCTAGGTTCAGGGTGGAAGTGTAGAAAGTGTGCACTGCGAAGTAACTAAGTGCATGGTGTGAAGTATAGAAGTGTTGAGAAGAGGACCTGAAGTCGATACAAAGCTGTGTATAGGTCAAAAAATCACCTCCGTTCCTGGGACAAATTATTTACTCATTTAATAGCCATGGTATATTTTATCGTTATATTTTTTGGAAGATATAATCATTGAAACAATGAAATAGTTTACGTTTATAATATATATCTTCTGAGACTAAGATTCACTACTCAGTGGTGGTGCACTCCTCTTAAGATGTAACAGTTGCATAACAGTCACTAATTGTAACGACAGCGTTTAATACCCTCGGAAATATGTCAGGACCTGGCGACTTGTTCTTATAATATTGAACTACTTGCCTGGTGTGATTATATCCCTCAATTTATCGCCATCTTCTTCTTCTTCTTCTACTACTTCTTCTTCTTCCTCCTCTTCTCCTTTCTTTCGTTTTCTTTATTATTTTGTTTTTATCTTCTCCTTCTTCTTCTTCTTCTTCTTTTTCTTCTTCTTCTTCTTCCTCCTCTTCTTCTTTTTGTGTTCGTAGTGAAGGGACTTGTTAGTATTATCTCTTTCTTTCTCTTTTTTTTCTTTATTGTTTTCTTTATTCCTCTCTTCGTTATCTGTAATTATTGTTTTTGTTTTTGTTTTATCTCTTAATGTTGTTGTTGTTTTCTTTTTGTGTGTTCTTAATGAAGTGTCTTGTTCGTGATCTCTCTCTCTCTCTCTCTCTCTCTCTCTCTCTCTCTCTCTCTCTCTCTCTCTCTCTCTCTCTCTCTCTCTCTCTCTCTCTCTCTCTCTCTCTCTCTCTTTTTTTTTCTTCTGTTACTGTTTTCTTCGTTATGAGTGATCTCTCTTTCTCTCTCTCTTTCTTTCTTCTTTTTCTTCTTTTTTTACTGTTCTTCTTTCTGTTATCTTTCTCTCTTTCTTTCTTTCTTCTTTTTCTTCTTTTTTTAATGTTCTTCTTTCTGTTATCTTTCTCTCTTTCTTTCTTTCTTCTTTTTCTTCTTTTTTTAATGTTCTTCTTTCTGTTATCTTTCTCTCTTTCTTTCTTTCTTCTTTTTCTTCTTCTTTTAATGTTTTCTTCGTTATCAATATCGGTGTGTTTTTTTGTCTTCCCTCCGTTTGTCTGTTTGGTGATCTTCTTCCTCTTCTTCTTCTTCTTCTTCTTCTTCTTCTTCTTCTTTGATCATCTTTTTTCTGCTTGTTCAATTTTAACTCTTCCTTTTAGTGATAGTAGTAGTAGTGGTAGTAGTAGTAGTAGTAGTAGTAGTAGTAGTAGTAGTAGTAGTAGTAATAATAGTAGTAGTAGTGGTAGTAGTAGTAGTAGAAGTAGTATTCATAGTAAAGTAGTATTAAACATTATTATTATTATCATCGTCATCATCATTACCATTGTTCTCTTAATTAGGCCTACGGACAGGTATATGGAAGATGATCCCAGACAGGTAATCAGAGAGGAGGAGGAGTAAGTGGAGGCGGCGGCGGCGGAAGATAATGAAAGGTGGCATGACGGTACCCTAGACTTTATTTGCCTCGCCTACCTTTGCTCTTTTTTTTCTTTTCTTTCTTTTTTATTTTTTATTCCTTTCTTTTCTCTCCTTTCTTTCTCTTTCTCTATATGTTTTTTTTTCATCTTTCTTTTTATCTTTCTCTTTCTTTTTCTCTTTCTCTTTTACTATCTTTCTTTCTTTTCTTCTCTCTCTCTCTCTCTCTCTCTCTCTCTCTCTCTCTCTCTCTCTCTCTCCCGCCACACTCTCCCCCCTGGAGAGAGAGAGAGAGAGAGAGAGAGAGAGAGAGAGAGAGAGAGAGAGAGAGAGAGAGAGAGAGAGAGAGAGAAAATCCATCTATTTTCCTGTCTATAATTTTCCTGTCCTCCTCCTCCTCCTCCTCCTCCTCCTCCTCCTCCTCCTCCTCCTCCTCCTCCTCCTCCTCCTCTTTCTCTTGTATTCATATTTCACTTGACGCTCTCCAGGGTGACTTTGAGGAGGAGGAGGAGGAGGAGGAGGAGGAGGAAGAGGAGGAGGAGGACAGGAAACATTGTGGTGAGGTAAGAGAGAGAGAGAGAGAGAGAGAGAGAGAGAGAGAGGGGGGGGGGGAGGAGCTTATTGTATGAATAATTCTAAGGCACTTTACCAGTTTCTCATAACACGGGAAGATCTGCCTTTGACGGGAGGAGGAAGAGGAGGAGGAGGAGGAGGAGGAGGAGGAAGAGGAGGAGGAGGAGGAGGAGGAGGAGGAGGAGGAAGTGGAGGAGGAGGAGGAGGAGATGGTGAGGATGTCCATATATTATCTTCCCCTGAGAGAGAGAGAGAGAAGGGGATTAATCATATCATCTTGTTTGTCCAATTTATGTCATTAGAAATTTTATTTTTTTCCTCCTCCTCCTCCTCCTCCTCCTCCTCCTCTTCCTTTATTCTCTTCCTTATTTTCTTTTTTTCTTTCGTTTCTTTTTCTGGTTTTATTTTTTTCTTCCTCTTTTTATGTTCCCTTCCCATCCCTTCCATTTCCTTCCTTACCCTTCCCTTCCTAACCCTTCCCATCCCATCCCATCCCTTCTCTTCCCATCCCTTCCCTTCCTTACTCATCCCATCCCTTACCTTCCCTTCCTTACCCATCCCTTCCTAACCCTTCCCATCTCTTCCTAACCCTTCCCTTCCCTTCTCTTCCCTTCCTTTCCCTTCCCTTGGCCATCCCTTCCCAACCCTTCCCTACCTTACCCATCCCTTCCCAACCCTTCCCATCCATTCCTAACCCTTCCCTCCCCCTTCCCTTCCCTTCCCTTCCCTTCCCATCCTTACCCATCCCTTCCTAACCCTTCCCTTCCCTTCCCTTCTCTTCCCATCCCTTCCCTTCCCTTCACATCCTTATCCATCCCTTCACAACCCTTCCCATCCCATCCCTTCCCTTCCCATCCCATCCTTATCCGTCCCTTCCTAACCCTTCCCATCCCTTCCTAACCCTTCCCATCTCTTCTCTTCCCTTCCCTTCCCTTCCCTTCCCATCCCTCTCCTTCCCTTCCTTGTCCTTCGCTTCCAAGAATATCCCACCCCTTCCCATTTTATCCCATCCCTTCCCTTCCCTTCCCTTCCCAACCCTTCCCTTCCCATCCCATCCCTCCCCTTCCTTTCCTTGTCCTTCACTTCCATGAATATTCCATCCCTTCCCTTCCCATCTTAATCCCATCCCATCCCATCCCTTCCCTTCCCATCAATCACCACCCCTTCCCTTCCCATCACCCATCTCCCTCTCTCTCCCTCAGACGGCCAAGATCTTCGCCTACTCCTGGACTGTGGGTTGGTTCCTCTGCAAAGCCATCCACTACCTCCAAAACCTGTCCGCCATCTGCTCGGTTCTGACTCTCACCGCAATGAGCATGGAGAGGTAAGGAGGAGGAGGGGGAGGAGGATGAGGGGGAGGCGGAGGAGGAGGAGGAGGAGGAGGAGGAGGAGAGAGAGAAGAGTGTGTCTGTGTATGTGTGTGTGTGTGTGTGTGTGTGTGTGTGTGTGTGTGTGTGTGTGTGTGTGTGTGTGTGTGAGAGAGAGAGAAAGAGAGAGAGAAACATGGAAATGCAGGCAACAGAAAGCCTATTGGCTCATTACGAGGTCGCCCTTGGGTGATTTAATCTATCGACCGCCACTTGGGGCTTGGGTGAGCAGATGAAAGCACCTCGATATTGAGGAGCAGATGGAAGCCCTCGTTATTCAGTTTACTCCCGACGCAGCGAAATGACGGTCGATTCTATATTTGAAGGAGTTGATGGTAATCGCATTTACTACTTCTGAGGAAGATTGTTCCAGTGGCGGATGACTCGGTTTGAAAAGAAACCTTCAATGTCTGTGTTATATCGACTCGACTGAATGGGCAAACCGTTATTTCTAGTTCTTGAGTTGGTTCGCAGTTCAAAGAATTTGGAGTAATCGACGTTATTGAACTTTTTTAGATACTTGAAGACTTGAATCATATCCCCTCGTAGGCGTCTTTTCTCCAATGTAAAGAGATTGAGTCGCTTGAGTCGTTCCTCGTACGGTTGAGCCCTGAAGGTTGGAATCATCTATGTGGCGCGTCGTTGAATCCTTTCCAGTAGAGCAATGTCCTTTCTGTAATTGGGAGACCAGAACTGCACTGCATACTCGAGGTGCGGTCTTACCATGGAATTATACAAGGATAGCATCACGTCTGGTGTTTTACACTCGAAGTTCCTCGCTATGAACCCGAGCATAATGTTGGCCTTGTTGTATGCTTTTTTACAGTGATTCGCGTGTTTCAGGTCACTGCTGATAGTGACTCCAAGATCCTGTTCCTCCTGCATCGCCTGCAGAGGTCTCCCATTCATGATGTATGTTTGGTTACTATTTTGGGACCCAATGTGCATGACTTTGCATTTGTCAACATTGGGAGAGGGAGAAGAAAGAGGAGAAGGAAAGATTGGAGAGAGAGGAAAAAAAGTGTATCTTTATGTGTGTGTGTGTGTGTGTGTGTGTGTGTGTGTGTGTGTGAGAGAGAGAGAGAGAGAGAGAGAGAGAGAGAGAGAGAGAGAGAGAGAGAGAGAGAGAGAGAGAGAGAGAGAGAGAGAGAGAGAGAGAGAGAGAGAGAGAGAGAGAGAGAGAGAGAGAGAGAGAGAGAGAGAGAGAGAGAGATGCATCGCGGAACAACCTCCACACTCCTTTTCAGAATAAATGAAATGG
>NC_066569.1:2827052-2934552 GCF_024679095.1 Eriocheir sinensis | reverse complement strand
TGTGTGTGGTGATATGGTGACTGTAACTTACTGTGGTGATGAATTGTCGTGAGTGGTGATGACTGTGGTGTTTGGTGATGAGTATGACCTTGTATGGTGGTATGGTGGTGATGAGGGAGTGGTGGTTGTGGTGGTGTATTGGTGATAACTAGAGGTGGTGGTGGTGGTGAGGTGGAGGAGGTGGAGGAGGAGGAGGAGGAGAAGGAGGAGGAGGAGGAGGAGGAGGAGGAAAGTTACGAAGAAGAGGAGTAAGAAAGAAAAATGTGAAAATGAAGGAAGAGAAGGAGGAGGAGGAGGAGGAGGAGGAGAGAAAAATATGAACAGGAATAGATGACAAGGTGAAGTTAGGAGGAAGAGGAGGAGGAGGAAGAAGAGGAGGAGGATGGAGGAGAAAGAGGAGGAGAAGGAGGAGGATGGAGGAGAAAGAGAAGGAGAAGGAGGAGGAAGAGGAGGAGGAATTAAACAAAAGCAACAACAATGACAACAACAACATCTCCCAAGCAAGCATGTGGCATTAGAAGTCTTTAGAAGAAGAAGAAGAAGAAGAAGAAGAAGAAGAAGAAGAAGAAGAAGAAAAAGAAGAAGAAGAAGAAGAAAGATACAAAATAAACAGAAGAAATGAAGAAAAGAAGGAAAGATTACAACATGAAAACAACCCAAGAAGAAGAAGAAGAAGAAGACAAAGAAGAAAAAGAAGAAAGAAGAAGAAGAAGAAGAAGAAGAAGAACTTTTAATCACCCTGCTAAATAACAATAAAGAAAAAGAATCAGAAGAAAACAACACGAAGAAGAAGAAGAAAAACAACAAGAAGAAGACAAAGAAGAAGAAGAAGAAGAAGAAGAAGTTTTGATGGCCTCGCTAAGTGGCTTCGTCTTGTCCACTTATGAATGTTTTATGCAACTCTTTATCATCTCCTCCAACACTCTGATGATGAAACTTTGCAGGAGGAGGAGGAGGAGGGAGGTGGAGGAGGAGGGGGATCGCAAAAACAAGACAAAATTAAGAGAAGCAGATGGAAAAATGGAGGAGGAGGAGGAGGAAGAGGAAGAATGGAGGAGGCAAAATAGCAAGAACAAGAAAAAAGCACAAGAAAATTAAGAAAAGCAGAAGAAACAAAAGGAAGAGGAGTAGGAGGATTTACATAGATTTACATAGAAAATCAGACCACACAGACCCCATGGTCCAGACTAGGTGGTCTGTCCTTAAACCTAAGTGATTCTACATTAATCAGAAGGCTCCAAAACGTTGCTTTTCTACTCTAGTTGATATTAAGTTGAAGGAAGTGACGGTCGAGCTTTTTTTTGAAGGAGTCAATCGTGTTACACTGGACCACTCACGGTGGGAGCTTATTCCATTCTCGCACTACAACGTTGGTGAAGAAAAATTTGGTGCAGTCTGAATTTACTTGTCTACATCTGAGTTTTACGCCATTGTTCCTCGTGCGCAAAGTGTCATCGATCATAAACAATTTTGTTGATCTGTCTACATTTGTGAAACCATTAAGTATTTTAAAACATTTGATCAGTTTTCCTCGGAGGCGACGTTTCTCAAGAGAGAACATGTTAAGGGGAAGGGGAAGAAGAAGAAGAGGAGGAGGAGGAGGAGGAGGAGGAGATCAAAAACAAGAAGATTAACCAAGAGAAAGTTAGATGAACCAGAAATAAGAAAGGAGGAGGAGGAGGAGGATTAGGAGAAGGAGGAAGAGTGAAGTGGAGGAAGAGGAAGAGGAGGACGCAGTGAGGAAGGGAGATACAGGACAGACGCAGTGGGGAAGGGAGATAAGACTGACGGGGTATGTGTTAATAAGGATGCAGGATTATATATAGGATGGATGTGAAGGATAACAAGGCTGGTGTTTGTGTATGGTGATGACTGTAACTTGGTGTCCTGTGGTGATGACGTAAAAGAAAAAAATAACAGGATCGGATACCTTTAAGGAGAGTTGAATCCCTTTCCTTATCTTCCCATAGCTCAGGAGGAGAATCAAAGAGTATAATAATGGTAGAGTATAAGATAGCAATACAAGATAGTATAGTCTGTTCACTTAAGCTAGATCCAGCGCCTAGGCAGGTTGGTAAGCTTGCAGCTGATTGGCTGCCCCGCTCTCCCGCTAACACTCATGTCGGACCACGTCTTGCATGCTCGAGTGAGACATGTTTCTTTATTATATGCCATAGCTCACCTCATACACGAGATAGCCAGTTTTGGTTGACACCATCAGACTCAGCAGTGACTGGAGAATCAAGATGTATTGTAAAAACACGACAAAACAAATAAGAAAATGGTATTACGATGAGTTGAACCGTGAAGATGTTAAAAAAATGTTTATAACATGTTTTACTTATGCTCGCTGTTTTCAACAGTTGTTCATTGGCTGCAGAAGTATATTATTACATTACATAGGAAAATCTCTCGTGAACACGATAGTGTGATCAGAATGCAGTTAAAGCTCTACGTATTGAAAACACAGAGTTATTTATAGCAACATGTCACTCGCCACACCATCACGACGCGCGAGACTCTCTGTATGATGATGTTAAAAAAATGAGTGTCGCGCGCGTCGTGATGGTTGCGGCGAGTGACATGTTGCTATAACAAGAAATTAATTAAGTGAACAGACTTTAGTGTGTTGAATAAGAAAGAGAATCGCGTAATACTGAGAAACAGCAATAGGATCAAATACCCTTAAGTAGAATTGGATCCCTTATAAGATTGCAATATAAGATGTTTGTGTGTAGTAGCTATAAGAAAGATAAGCAATTAATATTAAGAAAAAAACGACAGGATCGGATACCCTTTAGGAGAATTGGATCCCTTATAAGATTGCAATATAAGATAGTAGTGTGTCGTATAAGTAAGATAAAGTAATATAAAGAAAATGCAACAAGATCATATACCCTTAAGGAGAATTAATGTACTATAAGAAAGATAATCAAGTTACATCAGAAAAAACAACAGGATCAGATACCCTTTAGGAGAATCCAATCCCTTGTCTTCCCACAGCTCTGGAGGGGAATCACACCCACTCAACTCCATCCGGGTGTCCAACAGAGCCCGAGAGGACGATAGGGACAAGAGACAGGTGAGAGAGGTAATCGTCATCACCATTTTCATCACCATTTTCATCACCATATCATCACCATTTTCCTGCTATCACCAATGTCATTACTTGTATGGCCTCGTATCACCATTTTTTCATCACTTTCATCACCATTATTTTCATCACCATCTTCATATCACCACCACTCATCACCACTATCATCATCACTACTTGTTTTTCACCACCAGTTCTGCCACTCCTCACCACGTCTATCATCACCATTATCACCACCATTTTCATCACCTTCATCACCATATCATCACCCCTCATCACCATTTTTCTGCTATCACCAATGTCATTACTTGAATCACCTCGTATCACCATTTTTTCATCACTGATCATCATTTTCATCACCATTTTCATCACCTTCACCACCATATCATCACCCCTCATCATCATTTTCCTGCTATCACCAATGTCATTACTTGAATCACCTCGTATCACCATTTTTTCATCACTGATCATCACTTTCATCACCATTTTCATCACCTTCACCACCATATCATCACCCCTCATCACCATTTTCCTGCTATCACCAATGTCATTACTTGTATCACCTCGTATCACCATTTTTCATCACTTATCATCACATTCATCACCATTATTTTCATCACTATCTTCATATCACCACCACTCATCACCACTATCACCATCACTACTTACTTTTCACCACCAATTATGCCACTCCTCACCACCACTTTCATCACCATTTTCATCACCATTATCACTCACCATCACCACCATATCACCACATTCATCACCGTTTTCATCACCTTCATCACCATATCATCACCCCTCATCACCATTTTTCTGCTATCACCAATGTCATTACTTGAATCACCTCGTATCACCATTTTTTCATCACTGATCATCATTTTCATCACCATTTTCATCACCTTCACCACCATATCATCACCCCTCATCATCATTTTCCTGCTATCACCAATGTCATTACTTGAATCACCTCGTATCACCATTTTTTCATCACTGATCATCACATTCATCACCATTATTTTCATCACTATCTTCGTATCATCACCACTATCACCACTTTCATCACCATTATCACTCACCATCACCTCCGTCACGATACCATCACCTTCATCACCATACCGTCATCACCACCACTCATCACCATTATCACTCACCATCACCTCCATCACCATTACCACCCATCACTACCATACCATCATCACCATCACTACCTCTCTCACCACCAGTTCTTTCCCTCCTCACCACCTCTGTCATCACCACCAGATCGTGACCATGCTGTTAGTGGTGGTGATCCTGTTCATCTCCTGCTGGTCACCTCTGCTCATCACCAACGTTCTAAAAGCCTGGGGTTACCTGGCGCCCTACGACCACCGCCCCTTCTACAAGCACCTCTACAACGCCGTACACCTGTTGGCATATTTTAACAGGTGAGGGAGACTGTGCTAAATGACCTCACGTATCCCACCTTCCTCCTCCTCCTCCTCCTCCTCCTTCTTCTTCTCCTCCTTCTCCTTCTCCTCCTCCTCCTCCTCCTTCTCTTTTCTTCTTTGCACACCTCTCTACCTGTTTCTTCCTCTCCCTTCCTTGCACATCCCTTCACCCCTCTCTCTGTTCCCTCACCTCCTTCCTCTTTGCAGCCTCTCTCCTCCCCCTCACCTCCTCTTTGCACCTCTACCTACCTGTTCCTTCCTCTCCCTTCCTTGCACATTCCTTCACCTTCTCTCTGTGTTCCCTCACCTCACCCTCACACACCCCTTCTGTTTCTCTCTCTACACACCCTCCTTCCTCTTTGCACCCTCTTCCTTAATACCTGTAAACACCTTCTTCACCCCCTTGGACTTCTCTCTCTACCTCCTTCCACTCCCTTTTTCTCTCCCCTCCCTCTCTTCCTCCCTCTCCCTTCACCTCCTCCCCCTCCTCACTTTCCCCCTCAACCCTCCTCATCTCCCTTCCTTCTTACAGCTGCATCAACCCCATCGTCTACGGCTTCCTCTCCAAGAACTTCAGGGAGAGCTTCTACATGGCTCTCTGCCCCTGCCTGCGCCCGCCACGACCTCCCGCCCGCCAAGTGTCCCTCTCGCACACCCGCACCACCTCCGTCGGGTGAGAGAGAGAGAGAGAGAGAGAGAGAGAGAGAGAGAGAGAGAGAGAGAGAGAGAGAGAGAGAGAGAGAGAGAGAGAGAGAGAGAGAGAGAGAGAGAGAGAGAGAGAGAGAGAGAGAGAGAGAGAGACATAGATAGACAGACAGAGAGAGAGAGAGAGAGAGAGAGAGAGAGAGAGAGAGAGAGAGAGAGAGAGAGAGAGAGAGAGAGAGAGAGAGAGAGAGAGAGAGAGAGAGAGAGAGAGAGAGAGAGAGAGAGAGAGAGAGAGAGAGAGAGAGAGAGAGAGAGAGAGAGAGAGAGAGAGAGAGAGAGAGAGAGAGAGAGAGAGAGAGAGAGAGAGAGAGAGATAGATATAGATAGATAGATAGTGTGTGTTAATATGAACTTGCGTAAAATATGAAAGTAAAATAAAGAAACAAGTATTTTTTTGGCTTAGATGTGATATTAAAACAAAGAATAATGAATGAATAAAAATGAAAGAAAATGGGAAAATGAAGATAAATGAGATCAAGAATAACTTTAAACTATACTAATATAACTCTCTCTCTCTCTCTCTCTCTCTCTCTCTCTCTCTCTCTCTCTCTCTCTCTCTCTCTCTCTCTCTCTCTCTCTCTCTCTCTCTCAGGTACAAGGAAAGCTTCAGACTGAGTGTAAGGTATTCAAACAGGGCGACTAATGTGTAGGAAGAGGAGGAGGAGGAAGAGGAGGAGGAGGAGGAGGAGGAGGAGGAGGAGGAGGAGGAGGAGTGACATGAGAGCCAGGTTCAGACATCACTTCAAACAGTCACTTCTAACTACATATCATTCTCCTATTTCTCTCCTTCTTTCTCTTCTTGTTCAGACAATTTCATATATATTTGTTTTTTTTCTTTTTTTCTTCTCTTTTTCTTCAGGCCAAATTCATATATATATACCTACTTCTTTTTCTTCCTTTCTTTCTCTTCCTTCTTTTCCTCTCCTCTCTTCTTTAGGCAAATTCATATATATTTCTTTCTCTTTTTTCTCTTCTTCATTCTTCTTCTTTCTCTTCTTCAGACAATTTCATATATATTTTTTTTTCTTCTCTTTTTCTTAAGGCAAATTCATATATACTTCTTTCTCTTCCTTTCTTTATCTTCCTTCTCTCCCTCTTCTCTCTTCTTCGATCAATTTCATATGTACTTTTTTCTCTTCTTTCTCCTCTCCATTCTTCTTCTTTCTCTTCTTCAGGTAATTTCACATACATTTCATTCCCTTCTTTCTCTTCCTCCTCCTCCTCTTCCTCTTCCTCCTCCCTTTTTTCTTTTATTTCTTATCCTCCGTTCTTAGTAGTTGAGCCAAGACCTTTTAACCAGAAGAAGAAGAAGAAGAAGAAAAAGAAGAAGAAGAAGAAGAAGAAGAAGAAGAAGAAGAAGAAGAAGAAGAAGAAGAAGTAGGAAGCATACATATCTGATCTCTACAAAGGCGATATCTGTGTGTGTGTGTGTGTGTGTGTGTGTGTGTGTGTGTGTGTGTGTGTGTGTGTGTGTACAGCTAGAGTTAAATCATTTTCTAATCACTATATATAATTAGTTTTCCTTACTTCAATTATCACTTTTTTACTTCATTACACCAGTACAAACTAATTTATCCGTGTATAATGACAATATTTTAATTCATCTATTTATGTATATATTAATGATATTTTGTGATAGTATTCTTTTTATAAGCAAATGTGTAATATTCTGTAATGTTTATGTAATATTTTTGTATGTGTGTATAGGTTAGGGTGTGTGTGTGTGTGTGTGTGTGTGTGTGTGTGTGTGTGTGTGTGTGTTTCGATACCCGCACATACCCCCCAAAACAAAACATTATTATTTTTTTCTTCTGAGGTCAAATTAACCCGTACCAGGGCATGAAAATAAATCAGGTAATGCGACCACTTTATCTGATATATGTACAAACTATTATATTATACGACGTTAGGATAAGATATAGATAAGCAATGTGTGTGCCAAAGATAACCTATAGATGTGTGTGTGTGTGTGTGTGTGTGTGTGTGTGTGTGTGTGTGTGTGTGTGTGTGTGTTGCAAGGCGGACATTGAGTTAGCATTTGTATTGTAACTTTAATGACAGGAAGAAAGGGAAGAAGGAAGATTGATAAAGCAGGCATGGCAATAATAATGATGATGATAGTAGTTTGTATTGAAGGTGAATAGTTATGAGAAGGAGGAAGAAGGGGAAAAAGAGGAAAGGAAAGGAGAATGAAAGAAAGAAACAAGGTAGATAAAACAGGCATGCCAATAATAATAATAATAATAATAATAATAATAATAATAATAATAATAATAATAATAATAGTCATTGAAATAATAAAGGCAAACATTTATGTGAAGGAGGAAGAAGGAGAGAGCAGAGGAAGGATAAAGGAATAAAGAGGAGGAATAGAAGGAGATAGAAAGAAGGAAATAGAGAAAATGGATAACAGGAATAATGTAAAACTTGATAACTGGTAAAAAGAAGAAGAGGAAGATAATAGAAGTAATAGAGAGTGAATATTTATGAGAAGGAGGAAGAAGGAGAGAGCAGATGAAGGATAAAGGAATAAAGAGGAGGAAGAGAAGGAGATAGAAAGAAGGAAACAGAGATAACGGATAACAGGAATAATGTAAAACTTGATAACTGGTAAAAAGAAGAAGAAGAGGAAGATAATAGAAGTAATAGAGAGTGAATATTTATGAGAAGGAAGAAGAAGGATAAAGGAATAAAGAGGAGGAATAGAAGGCGATAGAAAGAAGGAAACAGAGATAACGGACAACA
This sequence comes from Eriocheir sinensis, assembly GCF_024679095.1. NCBI lineage: Eukaryota > Metazoa > Arthropoda > Malacostraca > Decapoda > Varunidae > Eriocheir > Eriocheir sinensis. Next base: position 2,926,578 of record NC_066569.1, on the reverse strand, counting down.
GGAATAAGTAAACAAGACAAGAAGAAGAAGAATAGGAAGAAACATGATAATCGGAGAATAGGAAGAAACTAATAACAATGACAATAATAACGAACATAGTAACTGGATGATGAGAAGAAAGTTGATAAAGAAGAAAAATGATATAAAACAATAATGATAATAATAAGTATGATTGTAAACTTGTAGTAGTAATAGCAATGAAAACAAGGATGTATTATGTTATGTAGTACAAGAATAATGATGAATTGCACTTATACTTATATTTTACTAACCTTGATTCAGTAATAGTAGTAGTAGTAGTAGCAGCAGTAGTAGTAGTAGTAATAGTAGTAGTAGTAGTAGCATTGGGTAGTAGTAGAAATGGTAGTAGTAGTAGTAGTAGTAGTAGTAGTAGCAGTAGTAGTAGTAGTAGTAGTAGCAGTAGTATAGTAGTAGTAGTTGTAATAGTAGTAGCATGTTGACAGTAAGAGTGCCAGGCCAGCATAGCTGCACCGTACGTCTCGGGAAAAGTGGGGTAAGATGAACCACTTTAGATTTTTCGACCTGGTGTCTTCCCTGGTAACGTGACCCTGTCTCTGTCGGTGTTCATTTGAGCAGCTGTCATTTACCTTTAACCATAAAAAAGATTGATATTCTCCTGATAAGGCTTTCACCTTTTTAAAGCCTTAAAAAAGTGTTGAGTGGTTCAACTTACCCCGAGTGATCATGAGGCTTCGCGGCACCAGGTACCGGTACCGGGTGTCGCGAAGAATCGATTCTTCGATAAATAAATATTCACTTCATTCAGAGAGAGAGAGAGAGAGAGAGAGAGAGAGAGTTTTCTTTACAGGAAATTTATTTGGGAATTTCATCAGAAGTCATTAAGATAAAAAAAATACTCCTTCGGGTACCGATACCGGTACCGGTACTAACGGTACCTGAGTTTTCGGTACCAGTACTATCGGTACTCAAATCAACGGTACTTGCCCATCCCTAGTGGTGACTACTGGATTTGGATGTGCAGCATAATTAAGAGCTTGATGCGATCTATGATCACGTGATCGCAAAGGGTGGTTCATCTTACCCCACTTTCCCTACAGCAAACGAAGAACAGATGAGGGCTCTCTTTGGCTCAAGGGGCGAAGATTGACACACACACCCATGCATATTTTATGATATTTGCAGAGCTGGGCACTTCCGTACCTCTGTCCGCACCTCCGCTCCTCCGGACCTGCGGACCTTTAAACGAGGTGCGGAGGAGGGTGCGGGAAAGTTTTTTTTTCAAAAGGAAAAGTAACAGGTGAGGAAACACGGTATTTTAAGTCCCCCTCCTCACCTGAGGTTTTCAAGGATAAAAATGAAAACGACAAACAGTCCGCTCTGCTGCAAATACTTCCAGTCGTTTTACGGTCTGTGCTGCAGGGCATGTTTTCCCGCACTTGAGTGACGTCACTCATTCAGATTTACGGCCCGGTGTTGCATGTGTACTGAGGTATGATAATTATGATGAGTGTAAAAGTACTTTACTTTCAGGTGGTGGAGATTCTATGCGTTAAAATGACAATAATGATAACAAAATAATGGTAATAATAATAATAATAATAAATAATAATGCTGCTAATTGCCTTGTGTTATTTTTTTTTTTTTTACGACTAGAGATTTTTCAGGCGCTTTAAAGCTTTGGGTACGGTACCGGAGGTGCGGAGGTGCGGTACCGGAACGAGTGAAAATTTTTAGGCGCGAAAGTACAGGTACGGACTATATGTGTTTCGAGAGTAACGCGCCCAGCTCTGGATATTTGATGACTTAACGTATATGACGGGACGCTGTGGGGTCTGTAGGAGGAGGCGAGGAAGAGTGAGACAGCTAACAGTACCGGTGAAGGGAAGACGCGTGTCCTCTCGACTTCGATCTGCCTCTGTCGAACTCCACCACAGAGTTATATAACTGTGAACTCCACACAGAGGAACCACGTGGAACAGAAAGGAGATATTTTTCAGTAGACCTGCGAAGACGTAATTAAGTGGAGCTAGTCGCCTGCCGTAGTATATTATCCCATCTTTGCTTAATTATTTACTTAATAATACACTGTTTCATCTTGGTTCCAAATGGTCTTGTTAGGTAGAGAAAACTGGTGGTCGTGGTGATGACAAGAGTAAAAATGGTGATGACTGATGAGACTAATGAGAGGTAGGCCTATTGATGTGGTGATGTTGGTGGTGGTATTATAGTAATAGTAGTAATAGTGATTATATATAGTAGCAGTAGTAGTAGTAGTAGTAGTAGCAGTAGTAGTAGTAGTCGTAGTAGTAGGAAAAATCACAATAGTGACCCCGTACAAACGCAAGCCAGCGCGGATCAGCTGACGCGTGTAAACAAACAGTCAGGTCACTCCTTAACCGTGTCACCTGGACGGCTTAATGAGGCACACCGGGGCCCGGGGACAGGTGCACAGGTGGTAATTAGGGCCACAGGTAAGCTTGTAGATGTTGCTTAAATTATAATTACATGTGTACTTATATTTTGCACAAGTTAGTCAGTCAGCGAACTAGTCAGACTCTCTCTCTCTCTCTCTCTCTCTCTCTCTCTCTCTCTCTCTCTCTCTCAGTCAGTTAGTCAACGAGTCAGTTAATATGTAAATTTAGTTGTCAGTCAGTCAGCCAATCTCTTTATCGTCCAGTTAGTCAGTCAGTCAATCTCTTTCTCAGCCAGTCAGTCAGGCAAGCTCTTTCTCAGTCAGTCAGTCAGTCAGTCAAGCTCTATATCACTTAGGCAGTCAGTCAGTCAATCTCTTTCTCAGCCAGTCACTCAAGCTCTCGTCCAGCCAGTCAGTCAGTCAGTCAAGCTCCATATCACTCACCCAACCAGTTAGTCAGCCAGTCAGCCAAACTTGTCCAGTCAGTCTTCTAAGGTCGATTTGACGATTTCACTCTTCTAGCCAGTCAGTCAGTCAACCACTTAGATATTTCCTAGCCATTCAGTCACCCAACCTATTTCTCTCCCAGCCAGCCAAACAGTTTACACTTTACCATACGGCGTGTATTGCTTAAATTTACGCATTCTGGGTTTGGGTGTGAGAGTGAGTGATTAGTTTAGTTTCTTATTATTTAGTAGTTTTATTATTTTTATTATTAATGCAACATTTATTTCCCGCGTGATTTTGCACCATTGAGTGGGGTACGTACGTGTAGGTGGATGCTAAGTGGACTGATAGGGAAATAATGGTAGCTGGGGCAGACTGGCCATGTGGGCATGTGGACAAGGTCAGGTCAGGAGTCAGGACCCCCACCCCCATGACCAACCGAAGGATAATATTGACCTAAGGATGCTGTAGGCCTAAGCACCGTCGGTAATATCAATGCGGGATGGAAGAATATTGGCTCAGGGATGGGTGTAAGTTACACGAACATAATACATTTCGTATCAAAAGGGAGCCGTCATGATATATGTGGGGCCATCATGGTAGGCGTGGGGCCGCCATGATAAGTGTGGGGCCATCATGGTAGGCGTGGGGCCGCCATGATAAGTGTGGGGCCATCATGGTAGGCATGGGGCCGCCATGATAAGTGTGGGGCCATCATGGTAGGCATGGGGCCGCCATGATAAGTGTGGGGCCATCATGGTAGGCGTAATGCCATGATAAGGGTGGGGCCATCATGGTAGGCGTGGGGCTGCCATGATAAGTGTGGGGCCATCATGGTAGGCGTGGGGCCGCCATGATAAGTGTGGGGCCATCATGGTAGGCATGGGGCCGCCATGATAAGTGTGGGGCCATCATGGTAGGCGTGGGGCCGCCATGATAAGTGTGGGGCCATCATGGTAGGCGTGGGGCCGCCATGATAAGTGTGGGGCCATCATGGTAGGCGTGGGGCCATCATGATAAGTGTGGGGCCATCATGGTAGGCGTGGGGCCGCCATGATAAGTGTTGGGCCATCATGGTAGGCATGGGGCCATCATGATAAGTGTTGGGCCATCATGGTAGGCGTGGGGCCGCCATGATAAGTGTTGGGCCATCATGGTAGGCGTGGGGCTGCCATGATAAGTGTGGGGCCATCATGGTAGGCGTGGGGCTGCCATGATAAGTGTTGGGCCATCATGGTAGGCGTGGGGCCGCCATGATAAGTGTTGGGCCATCATGGTAGGCGTGGGGCCACCATGATAAGTGTGGGGCCATCATGGTAGGCATGGGGCCGCCATGATAAGTGTTGGGCCATCATGGTAGGCGTGGGGCCGCCATGATAAGTGTTGGGCCATCATGGTAGGCGTGGGGCCGCCATGATAAGTGTGGGGCCATCATGGTAGGCGTGGGGCCGCCATGATAAGTGTTGGGCCATCATGGTAGGCGTGGGGCTGTCATGATAAGTGTGGGGCCATCATGGTAGGCGTGGGGCCATCATGATAAGTGTTGGGCCATCATGGTAGGCATGGGGCCATCATGATAAGTGCTGGGCCATCATGGTAGGCATGGGGCCGCCATGATAAATGTTGGGCCATCATGGTAGGCATGGGGCCATCATGATAAGTGTTGGGCCATCATGGTAGGCATATGGCCGCCATGATAAGTGTTGGGCCATCATGGTAGGCATGGGGCCATCATGATAAGTGTTGGGCCATCATGGTAGGCATGGGGCCGCCATGATAAGTGTTGGGCCATCATGGTAGGCGTCGGGCCGTCATGATAAGTGTGGGGCCATCATGATAGGCGTGGGGCCATCATGATAAGTGTTGGGCCATCATGGTAGGCGTGGGGCCGCCATGATAAGTGTGGGGCCATCATGATAGGCGTGGGGCCATCATGATAAGTGTTGGGCCATCATGGTAGGCGTGGGGCCATCATGATAAGTGTTGGGCCATCATGGTAGGCATGGGGCCATCATGATAAGTGTTGGGCCATCATGGTAGGCATATGGCCGCTATGATAAGTGTTGGGCCATCATGGTAGGCATGGGGCCATCATGATAAGTGTTGGGCCATCATGGTAGGCATGGGGCCGCCATGATAAGTGTTGGGCCATCATGATAAGTGTGGGGCCATCATGGTAGGCGTGGGGCCATCATGATAAGTGTGGGGCCATCATGGTAGGCGTGGGGCCGTCAAGGGGGGCCATCATGGTAGGCGTGGGGCCGTCATGATAAGTGTGGGGCCATCATGGTAGGCGTGGGGCCGCCATGATAAGTGTGGGGCCATCATGGTAGGCGTGGGGCTGTCATGATAAGTGTTGGGCCATCATGGTAGGCGTGGGGCCGTCCTGGGGGGCCATCATGGTAGGTGTGGGGCCATCATGATAAGTGTGGGGCCATTATGGTAGGCTTGGGGCCGTCATGATTAGTGTGGGGCCATCATGGTAGGCGTGGGGCCGTCAAGGGGGGCCATCATGGTAGGCATGGGCCGTCAAGGTGGGCCATCATGGTAGGCGTGGGGCCGTCATGATAAGTGTGGAGCCATCATGGTAGGCCTGGGGCCGTCAAGGGAGGCCAGGCGCCGTCTCGGGGGGCCGTCAAGGGGGGCCATCATGGTAGGCGTGGGGCCGTCATGATAAGTGTGGAGCCATCATGGTAGACTTGGGGCCATCATGGTAGGCTTGGGGCCATCATGGTAGGCGTGGGGCCGTCAAGGGGGGCCATCATGGTAGGCGTGGGGCCGTCAAGGGGGGCCATCATGGTAGGCGTGGGGCCGTCATGATAAGTGTGGGGCCATCATGGTAGACTTGGGGCCGTCATGGTAGGCATGGGGCCGTCAAGGGGGGCCATCATGGTAGGCGTGGGGCCGTCAAGGGGGGCCATCATGGTAGCTAGGCGTGGGGCCGTCAAGAGGGGCCATCATGGTAGCTATAGCTACCATGATGGCCTATAGGCGTGGGGTCGTCAAGGGGGGCCATCATGGTAGGCGTGGGGTCGTCAAGGGGGGCCATCATGGTAGGCGTGGGGCCGTCAAGGGGGGCCATCATGGTAGGCGTGGGGCCGTCAAGGGGGGCCATCATGGTAGGCGTGGGGCCGTCAAGGGGGGCCGTCAAGGGGGGCCATCATGGTTGTCGTGGGGCCGTCAAGGGGGGCCATCATGGTAGGCGTGGGGCCGTCAAGCGGGGCCATCATGGTAGGCGTGGGGCCGTCAAGCGGGGCCATCATGGTAGGCGTGGGGCCGTCAAGCGGGGCCATGATGGTAGGCGTGGGGCCGTCAAGGGGGGCCATCATGGTATGCGTGGGGCCGTCAAGCGGGGCCATCATGGTAGGCGTGGGGCCGTCAAGGGGGGCCATCATGGTAGGCGTGGGGCCGTCAAGCGGGGCCATCATGGTAGGCGTGGGGCCGTCAAGCGGGGCCATCATGGTAGGCGTGGGGCCGTCAAGCGGGGCCATCATGGTAGGCGTGGGGCCGTCAAGGGGGGCCATCATGGTAGGCGTGGGGCCGTCAAAGGGGGCCATCTTGGTAGGTGTGGGGCAATCAAGGGTGGCCATCATGGTAGGCTTGGGGCCGTCGGTCAGGGGCTGTTCAGACCATAATTCGGGCAATGGTTGACTGGTGGGCCGCTCAAGAAAGAATTATTTCCACTTGACATGTATAAGACAGACGGGGTAGCCTACTTGTTATCAGTCCCGCCAACGTTATCAAATTAGGAATAACTTTAATTAAATATCTTTATCTGTGTAGGTGAGGCAGCTTTAGGTCTGGAAGTGGCAAATGTTACATATTTTGGACGATTTGGTAACGTTAGCGGGCGCTGCGACGCGAACTATACTGGTACTGAACGAGGAATTTCCGGCTGCTCGGGACTGACAACAAGTGGCGCGTTTGTCTATTGCACAGATAACGATATTCAGTGAGTTATTGTTGAAACTGTTGATTATTGATGAGTAGCTGATAACGCTGTCTCGATCCCACACATCGCCACGACACATCATAAGCACTTGAGCAGCCAGCCTAGATCAAGTTGCTTGATCTAGGGCAGCAGCGAGTGGCGCCTAGTGTTACCAGATCCAAATTTTCAAATCATGTACTGAAATAAAATAATACAATGAGTACCTACAATCACGCTTACAAAATCTAATACGCCATTTGCTCTATGTTCATTCATCTTACACTACATTAACTTAACGCAAAACCTAGCTCCATGATGTATAAATTAACCTCTCGGCGGAAAATAATGCTAGATATGGTAACGATGGCGGCACCCTTTCTGCGGCGCTCGCTCGCTCACTCAGAGGCTTATAAGTACTCACTCGACTTCAGGGGCAACACGTGCAGGTAAACCGGATCCCCATATTAATTTAGAAGACGATTTACGCGAGTATTGTGTCCTTGAAGAGGTCGCGTAAATCCAAAGCAATGTAAATCAAACAAGAGGTAGGTTTGTACCTTTATTGCCTACTGTATCACTCTGACTCCTCTCCCTCTCGTGGTTCCTCCTCTGGCTGCCCTTCCCCTCGTGGTAGCACAGCAGCGAGGGTGTTGTTGTTGTTGAGTAGCGTGGCAGCGTGGGTACTGTCGAAGTTCATATACACCAAGTCAAGTCATACGCAGGTTTGTGGAAGGAGACACGACCGAGGCGTGGTTTATGCGTGACACTGCTTGGAGCCAAACTATAGTCGGTCCAAATTAGCATCAGTGTTGCCAACTCAAAATTTATAAATCCGCTAGGATGGCCTAAAAAATCCGCCAGATGATAGGTGAAGCTATACAAATTTGCCGCCAGATTGGTCTTGAAAATCCGCCAGTTACTCTTGTCAATTCTAAGATTTTTCCCGCTAGATTAACTGCAATTCCACCAGATCTAGCGGAAAATCCGCTGAAATGGCATCACTGATTAGCATGGTCAATTTGCACCGAGAAGCCCCTCCCCCATTCTGGCTAAGCTCCGCCCCCCTTTCACCTGATTGGCTGTTGACATAGGTTGTATCAAAGACATGTACCAAATATATATGATTGAGATAATCTAGCTTCTTTCATGATTAAAAAATATTCAAAACTTAATTGAATAACGACACTCTACTTAAACAATCAATGACATCACCTAAGAAACAAAGTACAATCATAATACTACAAGTTTTCAAGGGAGAACGGGCCCTGCAATACGAGCACTGAAGGCGACGATGGTAGGCTACCTTTAAAGTAATGCACACTTTCCGTCATTATTTCCTACATAGCTCATTCACATAGGCATACCAAATATAATCACATAAAAAATATACCCTATAATAACTGAATACAGGTAGGCTTGGAGCGACGGGTAGGCTACGTTTGTATGCTTAGCGCAACAGCCACAGATACGAAACTTATTCCTCAATACAATGAATCCTACTTGTATGAAGCTACTGTAGAATATATTTTTTATGTGATTGTATTTGGTATGCCTATGTGAATGAGCTATGTAGGAAATAATGTACTGTAGAGATATTTAGACCGACTTTTTTTTATAGAGAATGTAGAAACAGGGATTTAGAGAAAACGAGGAAAGGCGGACTAATTTAAATCAATCACTTCAACATGCCCTCCATCACACCCCACACCGCCGTTTGTAGACATTCTAATTACAGTCACGCAATAGCACAATAAAAAGGCATATTTTTTCGTCAGTGGCTTGCCTGAACGCGCTGTGAAAGAAGGCGAGAATGCACATCCAAAGTGCACATACGGCCCCAACTTTAGTCACCCCTGAACTGGCGGGTATTTTTTTTTTTAGGGGGGGCTCCAAGTGACGTCATCCCGCTGATCCGTCCCAAAACCGCCTCCTGCGCGTACCGGTCGCAGTTTTGAAGCAGAGTGACTTGACTTGGTATATATAGACTTTGGGTACTGTATTGTTGTCAAGTGGCTCGCGGGAAGAACTGAGCTCAGCTGTGTGGCCGCGGCGCCGTGTGAGTCCAGTTTCGTGATACATCTGGTGGCCACTCCATAAAATATCGCGTATAAGTGGAAAAAAACGTGTAAATTAAACATTTATTTGGATTTTGGACCCCTCGTTATTTCAAAAACGCGTAAACCAAACTCGCGTAAATCGAGAGTTACTATTACTCATGACATTCGTAACAATGGGGTGACATGGCTTCAGGTTACCAGATAATTGTAGTGAACTGATACAAGTGTGAGTAACTGCGTGCGGACGAGGGAGGATAAACATAATAGTGAAACCCGGCCAGCGCCATGTTTCCAATCTCTACGAGGATGTGGTGCCAACCAGTTAGATATTTACCAGTCAGTCAGTCAGTCAGCTAGTTTCCAGTCAGTCAATCAGTGTTATAACCTTTCCCTTACCCAAATAACCAGTCAATCAGTCAGCCAATCTCTCAGTCAGTCAGCCAACCAGCAAGATATTTACCAGTCACTCAGTCAGTTAGTTAGTTTCCAGTCAGTCAATCAGTCTACTAACCTTTCCCTTACCCAAATAACCAGTCAATCAGTCAGTCATCCAACCAGCAAGATATTTACCAGTCACTCAGTCAGTTAGCTAGTTTCCAGTCAGTCAATCAGTCTAATAACCTTTCCCTTACCCAATTAACCAGTCAACAAGCCAGTCAGTCAACCAGTTAGATATTTATGTCAGTCAGCAAGTCTCCAATCAGTCAGTCAGTTAACAAGTCTCCAGTCAGTCTAAAATAACCTTAACCTTACCCAAATAACCAGTCCATCAGTAAATCAGTCAGTCAACCAGCCAGTTAGATATTTACCAGTCAGTCAGCCAGTCTCCATTCGTTCAGTCAGTCTAATTACCTTTCTCTCACCCACACAGTCAGTCATCCAGCAAGCTCACCGTCCATCAAGCCAAGCAATAACCCAGTCGCCCAGTCAGTCAGTCGGTCACCATGGCTCACAGTCTGCTCAACGGACTCACCGCAGACTCACCTGATGACGAGGAATTCAGGTGAGATGGAACACACACACACACACACACACAGGTTTTTCTTTTACAATATCTTCCTTTTTTTCCTTCACTTAAATCTTGCACTACCTCTACTACTATACTGTCCTTCTTTTATACTTATTTACTTGTTTACTTTACTTATACTTTGCTGTGTACTACAACTATAGGTCAACACACACACACACACACACACACACATATACTAGGTTAATACGTACACACAAACACACTGATCCTGCTTGGTGAATTCTTGTAACGTTCTTGTATTTTTTTATTTATATTTATTTTTTCTTATGTATTCATTATATTTATTTACCCATGTGCATTTTTTTTTTTTTTTTTTTTTTTTTTTTTTACTTGTTTCCTCGGCATTCTTTCTTTTTCTCTCTAAAAGTTCACAGTAAAAAAAAAAAAATCCTCACTTTCCTTCCTTCCTTGCTTCCTCCTTCATCCCTTTTCTGTCCTTTTTATTTTTGTATGCAAGTGGAAGCATACCGTACACTGTCACAATATGGTCCACCTTACCTGCTTACCTTACTTTACTTTCTTACTTAACTGTGTATGACAACTATAGATAAATACACTCACACATCAGTTTTCCTCCTTCACAATCCGTATATCTTGCATTTTTCCTTCACCCAAATCCAGCAACACTACAACTCAAAGCCAATACACACACAGGTTCTCGTCAGACCTGAGCCTCGAGGACATTCGCTCGGAGCAGCACCGGTTCTGCATTGAGAGGGACTGGCTGAACCACCACCAGCCTCGGAGCGTCCTGCTGGCAATGGTCGGGGAGGTCGGAGAGCTGGCAGAGCTGTTCCAGTGGCGTGGGGAGGTGAGGAGATGGTGGGGGAGGATGTGTGTGTATGTGTGGAGGGTGTGTATGGGTGGAGGTGTCTGTATGTGTGTGTTGGAAGGAATGTGTCTGTGTATGTGTTTTTTGAGGGGGTTGTATGTGTGTGTGTGTATTTACCTAGTTGTGAAATACAGGAAAAGAGCTGTACTAGGGTCGTGCTGTCCCGTCTCCATGACGCTTATGATCCAATTTGGCTTTAAATTCATGAATCGTTTTTGCACACACAGTCTGCTCGTCAAGTCCGTTCCATGTTGTTATGCTTCTGTATGGAAAACTGTATTTCTTGATGTCTCTCCTACAGTCGCTCTTCTTCAATTTCTCACCGTTGCTCTTGTGTGTGTGTGTGTGTGTGTGTGTGTGTGTGTGTGTGTGTGTGTGTGTGTGTGTGTGTGTGTGTGTGTGTCCTTACCTAACAGTATTTACACTCCCGCACCTCTCACATCTCTCTCCGTCCCCCTTGCACAGGTTTCCACAGGGCTTCCAGAGTTCTCCGCTCACGACAAGATGCGTGTCGGCGAGGAGATGAGCGACGTCCTGATCTACCTCATCGACCTCGCCAAGCAGTGTCGCATTGATCTCCCATCCGCCGTGAAGGACAAGATCCGAAAAAATGCCCTCAAGTACCCGGCGAACAAGGTGTGTGGAAGCGCCGACAAGTACACAAGCTACATGGACGAGGAGGAGTCTGCCGGTGGTGAGGATGGGGTGAAGGTGGTGGTGGGTGGTGCTGGCGGTGGTGCGGGTGGTGGTGGTGGTGGTGTGGGGAGGGAGAGAGAGGAGGGTGATGGGAGTGAGTGAGTTACCGAGTGAGTGTGTGAGTTTGAGAGTGAGTGATTGGTTTAGTATCTTATAATTTAGTAGTTTTATTATTTTTATTATTATTTCTGCATTTATTTTCCGAGTGTGAGAATTATTATTATTATGACTGCATTTATTTTCCTTATTTTTGTGTTTATTTGCGATTTTATTTACGTTATTTATATATGTTTTCTCGGTACTTATTGTCCCTCGCTCAGTCTCTCGGCAAGTTCGTGGTACTTATGATTTTTTTTTCTCTCCTTCCCTCCTTTCTTCATTCATTCCTATCCCCTCAATATTCTTCCCTTCCTTCATTCCTCCTTCATTCCCTTTCTTTGCCATTCCTTCCTTCCTTCATTTATTCCTATCCTCTCATTTTCATTTTGTTTCTATCCTTCCTTCATTCTCTATCTCCATCATTCATTCTGATTTTTGTTTATTTTTTCTTTCTTTTCTTCCTTCCTCCTTTATTCCCTTTCTTTGTCATTCTTTCCTTCCTTCATTCCTATTCTCATTGACTTTTTCTTTTTCTCCTTCCCTCCTTCATTCCCTGTCTCCGCCATTCTTTCCTTCCTTCCTTCCCTTCCTCCTCCCTTCCCTTCCCTTCCCTTCCCTTCCCTTCCCTCAGCTCCTCTTCAGTGGGCCATAATAAGTGCTGGAGGTCAGGTCAAGATAATTTGTACTGACAAATCCTTCTCGTCATAGCCTATCCTTTTTTATTTTTCATTATAATAAGCAAGAAAGAGAAAAGGAAGAATCTCAATAAACCTAAACTAATATATGTTTTTGTGTGGGCTCGGCAGAGGATGAATAATAACAGTAATAATAATAATAATAATAATAATAGTGATTAATTTGCACAGTCACACAAATTCACACTAGTAGCCTGTACCATTATTTTGTGTGTTGACCTAGCAAAAATAAATCAATAATAATAATAATCACAGTATTTATTGATTTTCACAGCGGTATCTAGATTGATTTTCTCTTCAAATTCATTAATTTCAATTTACAGGAGAGTCACTAAGAGAATTCACTATTAATTCATGGTAATATATTTTTTTGAGTGTGGGCCAGGTAAAAATAAAATATAATAAGAAGAAGAAATAGAGGAAGAATCACTATCAATTATTTTTCACTGGAGTATCAGGCTAACTATTATACAAAATCTTTAACCCTTTCCTTGCAATTGCAAAGAGAGGAAAGAGGAGAAGATCTGGACTAATATTTTACCTCCAATCTTTAACTTTGAATTGCAAAACAAGGAAAGAGGAGGCCAAAATCTATAAGATTAAGTATTTACCTCCAATCTTTAACTTTGAATATCAGTCATGTGAAAGGTGAAGAAAAAAATTCCGCTATATATATGATTTTCCTCCAATCTTTAACTTTGAATTGCAAGAAAGAGAAAAGAAAAAAGAAATCTGCACTAATATTTTACCTCCAATCTTTAACTTTGAATTGCAAGAAAGAGAAAAGAAAAAAGAAATCTGCACTAATATTTTACCTCCAATCTTTAACTTTGAATTGCAAGAAAGGGAAAAGAAAAAAAAATTACACCAATATTTTACCTCTAGACTGAGCAATAGTTATTCTCTGTTTTCATTTTGCCTCCACCCTTAAAAATATATTGTTGTGTATCTCGAAAGTCATAATTAAGGGGCTATATCTAATTAATTCATCAAACTAACACATCAATTAGTATCGAAACCTTTATAGCTGACCTTTCTCTCTTAGGGATGGGTTCGCACAAAGCATTATCAAGAGTGTTCAAACCTCCTCTCCAGCACTGGGTATCGAGGGAGAGGTTTTGACATCTATACCCTCCCCTTAACACACCAATTAATATCAAAACCTTTATAGCTGACCTTTCTCTCTTAGGGATGGGTTCGCACAAAGCATTTTCAAGAGTGTTCAAACCTCTTCTCCAGCACTGCGTATCAAAGGAAAGGTTTCAACATCTATACCCTCCCCTTAACACACCAATTAATATCGAAACCTTTATAGCCGACCTCTCTCTCTTAGGGATGGGTTCGCACAAAGCATTATCAAGAGTGTTCAAACCTGCTCTCCAGCACTGGGTATTGAGGGAGAGGTTTTGATATCTATACCCTCCCCTTAACACACCAATTGATATCAAAACCTTTATTAGTACTGACTTCTCTCTCTCAGGGATGGGTTCGCACAAAGCATTATCAAGAGTGTTCAAACCTCCTCTCCAGCACTGGATATCGAGGGTCAGGTTTCGACATCTATACCCTCCCCTTAACACACCAATTAATATCAAAACCTTTATTACTGACCTCTCTCTCTTAGGGATGGGTTCGCACAAAGCATTATCAAGAGTGTTCAAACCTCCTTTCCAGCACTGGGTATTGAGGGAGAGGTTTTAACGTCTATTCCCTTCCTTTAACACCATAAGTTCCTAGTCCTCTCTCCTCCTATGACTCCTGTCCACTACCTAACAGGCTAACTAGTTAACTACTGTAAGCGCTGGTTATACTAAGTTACAATAGGTGCACCTGACAATCACCAAATGTGGGGTACAAGCTTGGTGGAGGGACTTTTTTGGCAGCCATAGCTGGCTAAAGAATAGCCTATCCAGATATTTTGTTTTTATGTATTAATGATCCACGAGACATCCTAGAGTTAAATCAAAGTATGTGCTTATCTTTGTATTCACTCATACACACACTGGTAATATTTCTATGGTGCCTGATTCACTTGTTTGAGCGAAATTCTATTGTGAAAAACAGTCACATATTTGTGTCACTGGTAAAAATGAAACTAGTAATGAAAGTTTTGCCACCATGAAACATACACAAATAGATAAATATGAAAGCTCACTTAGTCACAATAAGTGACATCATCTGCTTTGCGCAGTAAAAATATACTATTTGTGGTATCAGACACCCGCAAAATGGCGTATGGGCTGACTCTGGTCAGCGGGCAACAGCCTCAACGTTGCCAGATTGTCGTACTCAGCCGATTATATTTCCCGATTTAGTACCTGTAAACTGTCTTCTGGGCTCCAATAACGAAACTAATTTATAGTTATCGTTAAAAGAGTAAGATCCTGATGTTTCTTGGCAATAGTTAGGCGCCAGAAACGGTAAATACTGTGCTCTGAGTACGACAATCTGGCAACGGTGCCTATACGTATTTTCATATTATTGTTCTCTTGTTTATTCAATGTTCTATTCAAGAAAAAGAATACCCATAATTTTAGTTAGTTTTTGGTTATAAGGATTCTTTACGAAATACAATTATAACATTACCTTCTACTAGTTAGGAAACGTACGGAATCCTGGATCGGCTACAGTGATGTTGGGTGCGCCTATTATCATTCTCGGTCACTCTTTGGATGGTGTGGAAGTGTCGGAATACAGGCAACTCTCGATTTACGCGAGTATTGTGTCCTTGAAGAGGTCACGTAAATCAAAAACAATGTAAATCAAACAAGAGGTAGGTTTGTACCTTTATTGCCTACTGTATCACTGTGACTCCTCTCCCTCTCGTGGTTCCTCCTCTGGCTGCCCTTCCCCTCGTGGTAGCACAGCAGCGAGGGTGTTATTGTTGAGTAGCGTGGCAGTGTGGGTACTGTATTGTTGTTCAAGTGGCGCGTGGTAAGAACTGAGCTCAGCTGTGTGGCCGCAGTGCCGTGTGAGTCCAGTTGCGTGAGACATCTGGCGGCCACTTCATAAAATATTGCGTATAAGTGAAAAAAAAAAACGTGTAAATTAAACATTTATTTGGATTTTGGACCCCGCGTTATTTTAAAAATGCGTAAACCAAACTCGCGTAAATCGAGAGTTACCTGTATATATATCACCACCCTGGTAAGCAGTCTGCCCAAGTCATTTTTGCTCCTTTTTGGGAAATCGAAAAAGTCTGTCACTCGTAAACAATCTGCCCGTCATTTTTCTGCTTTTGGGGAAATCAAAAAAACTGTCCCATTTTCTAAGTCTGCTGTAAACAAACTGCCTAAGTATATTTTTTTACGTTGGGGAAATCGAGAATAATAATATCATGTTCTTATTTTTCACTTACTAGGCTATTTGTATATTCCTCGAGGCAGCCTTTCTTTAACCTTAGGTGCTGCACACTCATAACACACAAGGGAACGTTTATGCAAGGGATGTCGGTATAAATGTTTCTTCATTTCTATACATATTTATTTCTTCACTCACTGGGCTATTCATATATTCCTTGAGGCAGCCTTTCTTTAACCTCAGGTGTGCACAGACTGATACGACACAAGGGAACGTTTATGCAAGGGATGTCGATATATATATTTCTTCATTTCTATACATATTTATTTCTTCACTTACTAGACTATTCATATATTCCTCGAGGCAGCCTTTCTTTAACCTCAGGCGCTGCACACTCATACGACACAAGGGAACGTTTATGCAAGGGATGTCGATATATATGTTTCTTCATTTCTATACATATTTATTTCTTCACTCACTAGGCTATTCAGTTATTCCTCAAGGCACCCTCTCTTCAACCTTAAGTGTTCACAGACTCATACGACACAAGGGAACGTTTATGCAAGGGATGTCGATATATATGTTTCTTCATTTCTATGCATATTTATTTCTTCACTCACTAGGCTATTCATATATTCCTCGAGGCAGCCTTTCTTTAACCTTAGGTGTGCACAGACTCATACAACACAAGGGAACGTTTATGCAAGGGATGTCGATATATATGTTTTTTCATTTCTATACATATTTATTTCTTCACTCACTAGGCTATTCATATATTCCTTGAGGCAGCCTTTCTTTAACCTTAGGTGCTGCACAGACTCATACAACACAAGGGAACATTATGCAAGGGCTGTCGGTATATTTCCTCCTTCATTTCTATACATAATTATATTTTCGCTCACTAGACTATTCATATAATCCTCAAGGCAGCCTTTCTTTAACCTTAGGTGCTGCACAGACTGATACGACACAAGGGAATGTTTATGCAAGGGATTTATTTATTATTATTATTATTTTTTTTTTTTTACAACAAAGGAGGCAGCTCAAGGGCACAAAAAAGGAAACAATAATAAAAAAGCCCGCTACTCGCTGCTCCTAAAAAAAAGAATCAAAAGAGGTGGCCGAAAGAGATCAAGTTCAGGATGTCGGTATATATACTAGGCTATTCTTGATTGTATATTCCGCTAGGCAGCATTTCTTTAACCTTAGGAGTTTGCAGAGTCATATGATGCAAGGGGACACTCATACAAAGGCCTGTCGGTATATTTATTTCATTTATTTATTTATTTTTGCATTGACTAGGCTATTCATGATTGTATATTCCTCTAGTTTCTTAAACCTTAGGAGTTTGCAGAGTCATATGATGCAAGGGGAGACTCATACGAAGGCCTGTCGGTATATTTATTTCATTTATTTATTTATTTTTGCATTTACTAGGCTATTCTTGATTGTATATTCCTCGAGGCAGCACTTCTATAACCTTAGGCACTCCACAGACTCATATGATGCAAAGGGAGACTCATACGAAGGCCTGTCGATATATTTATTTCATTTATTTATTTATTTTTCCATTTACGAGGCTTTTCTTGATTGTAGACTCCTCGAGGCAGCACTTCTGTAACCTTAGGCACTCCACAGACTCATATGATGCGAGGAAACACTCATACGAAGGCCTGTCGATATATTTAATTTTTCACCCACTTAGTTTAGTTCAGGTAACTCTCAATTTACGCGAGTATTGTGTCCTTGAAGAGGTCGCGTAAATCAAAAATAATGTTTATCAAACAAGAGGTAGGTTTGTACCTTTATTGCCTACTGTATCACTCTGACTCCTCTCGCTCTCGTGGTTCCTCCTTTGGCTGCCCTTCCCCTCGTGGTAGCACAGCAGCGAGGGTGTTGTTGCTGTAGAGTAGCGTGGCAGCGTGGGTACTGTATTGTTGTTCAAGTGGCGCGCGGGAAGAACTGAGCTCAGCTGTGTGGCCGCGGCGCCGTGTGAGTCCAGTTGCGTGAGACATCTGGTGGCCACTCCATAAAATATCGTGTATAAGTGAAAAAACGTGTAAATTAAACATTTATTTGGATTTTGGACCCCGCGTTACTTAAAGAACGCGTAAACCAAACTCGCGTAAATCAAGAGTTACCTGTATCTCCTTTTTTGGGGTAGGATTCATACAAACATTGATGCATTTCTTTCTTTCTTTCCCTCCTTCCTTCCTTCCTTATTCCTTTTCCTTATTATTCCTTCCTTCCTTCCTTCATTATTTTATTCCTATCCTCTCATTACTTATTCCATCATTCTCTCCTTCCTTTCATTATCCTTTATTCCCTTTCTCCTCTGTCAGTTAATTTATATCCATTTCTAGGGTACGATATAAACAAACATTGGCTATTTCTTATTATCATTTCTACCCTCTTATTTTACATTATTCCTTCCTTCCTTCATTTATTCCTATCCTCTCATTACTTATTCCATCATTCTCTCCTTCCTTTAATCCTCCCTCTCATTACTTATTCCATCATTCTCTCCTTCCTTTAATCCTCCCTCTCATTACTTATTCCATCATTCTCTCCTTCCTTTAATCCTCCCTCTCATTACTTATTCCATCATTCTCTCCTTCCTTTAATCCTCCCTCTCATTACTTATTCCATCATTCTCTCCTTCCTTTAATCCTCCCTCTCATTACTTATTCCATCATTCTCTCCTTCCTTTCATCCTCCTTTATTCCCTTTCTCCTCTGTCAGTTAATTTATATCCATTTCTAGGGTACGATATAAACAGAACATTGGCATATATCTTATCATTTCTACCCTCTTATTTTACCATAGTTTACCATCTTTCTTTTGGGTTGTGATCTGTGCAAACACTGATTCATTTCTCGGTGATCATTGCTACCATATCTCCTTAGTTTCCTCCTCTTTGGTTATGGTTAATGCAGATATCGGCACATTTATTTTTGCCAGTGCTACCCTCTTGATAATTTAGTATCTCAAAGTCAAGGGATGAAGCTCTTTAAAGTTCCTTGGGCTGGCTGGCGTACTTTAGGGTCCCGCTGGGCGATTTTATTTTATTTTTTTCCCTTATTTTTTTCTTCTAATTTAGGTCACGAGTAATTGTTCATAGGATTAAAGAAGAAAAAATGGGTAAATTCAGTCTTCAAGTGTGTGTGTGTGTGTGTTTTGGTGTACGTAGGGAGGAACATATTATCACTGTTATTTTTATTTTACCGTATGACATAGAAGATCATTATTTTTTTCCCTACCTCTAAGTCAGGTCATCATGGTTAGCGAGTGTTTCCATGACTAAAAAAAAAGGGAAGGAAGGATGAAATGTGTGTGTGACCGTTTGTATGGGCGTAAGCAGCAGAAACGGCACTGCATATTTTTTTCTTTACATTTTCTATCTACCGGCAAATTGGGTCAACCAGGCGAATGTTGTTTGAGGAGTAAGATGCAAAGGAAATTGAAATGAAAAAAATAAAGAGTTCGTGTGTGTCTGGTTAATGGGGTCTTGGCGTGAAGGTGTTCTATGGTTGCCTACACTTAAGAGTTCAATTCAGTTACGTAATGTTTTGAGCAAGGCAGGAAAGGAAAAAGAAAGAAGAATGTAAAAAGTGCGTGAGTGTGTCTGGTTAATGGGGTTTTGGCATGAAGGTGTTCGATGATTGCCTACACTCAAGAGGTCAGTTCAGTTCAGTTATGTAAAGTTTCAAGCAAGGCAGGAAAGGAAAAAGAAAGAAGAATGTAAAAAGTGCGTGAGTGTGTCTGGTTAATGGGGTTTTGGCATGAAGGTGTTCGATGATTGCCTACACTTAAGAGGTCAGTTCAGTTCAGTTACGTAAAGTTTCGAGTAAGGCAGGAAAGGAAAAAGAAGAATGTAAGAAGTGTGTGTGTCTGGTTAATGGGGTTTTGGCATGAAGGTGTTCGATGGTTGCCTACACTTAAGAGGTCACTTCAGTTACGTAAAGTTTTGAGCAAGGCAGGAAAGGAAAAAGAAGAATGTAAGAAGTGTGTGTCTGGTTAATGGGGTTTTTGGCATGAAGGCGTTCGATGATTGCCTACACTTAAGAGTTCAGTTCAGTTCAGTTACGTAATGTTTCGAGTAAGGCAGGAAAGGAAAAAGAAGAATGTAAGAAGTGTGTGTGTCTGGTTAATGGGGTCGCGGCGTGAAGGTGTTCGATGGTTGCCTACACTCAAGAGTTCAGTTCAGTTCAGTTACGTAATGTTTCGAGCAAGGCAGGAAAGGAAAAAGAAGAATGTAAAAAGTGTGTGTGTCTGGTTAATGGGGTCGCGGCATGAAGG
Source organism: Eriocheir sinensis (assembly GCF_024679095.1). Lineage (NCBI taxonomy): Eukaryota > Metazoa > Arthropoda > Malacostraca > Decapoda > Varunidae > Eriocheir > Eriocheir sinensis. Next base: position 2,906,797 of record NC_066569.1, on the reverse strand, counting down.
TGTTCGATGGTTGCCTACACTTAAGAGTTCAGTTCAGTTCAGTTACGTAAAGTTTTGAGCAAGGCAGGAAAGGGAAAAGAAAGAAGAAAGTAAAGAGTTTGTGTGTGTCTGGTTAATGGGGTCGCGGCATGAAGGTGTTCGATGGTTGCCTACACTTAAGAGCTCACTTCAGTTCAGTTACGTAATGTTTCGAGCAAGGCAGGAAAGGAAAAAGAAAGAAGAATGTAAAAAGTGTGTGTGTGTCTGGTCATGGGGTCTCATATATAAGATTCTCAATGGTTGTCTATGCCTAAGAGTTGAGTTTCGTAATGTTTTGAATAAGGCGGAAAGGGAAATGAAAGAAGAATGTTAAGTGTGTGTGTGTGTGTCTGGTGATGGGGTCTCATATACAAGATTCTCAGTGGTTGTCTACACATAAGAGTTGAGTTACGTAATGTTTCAAATAAGCTGGAAAGGGAAAAGAAAGGAGAATGTTAAGAGTGTGTGTGTCTGGTTAATGGGGTCTTGTCTTGAAGGTTTATCATAGTTGTCTATACATAAGAGTTTAGTCTCGTAATGTTTCAAATATGGCAAAAAGAATGTAAGTAAAGAGTTCATGGAGTCTCGTCATGAAGGTTTTCTATGGTTGTATACGCATAAGAGTTTAGTCTCATAATGTTTCAAGTTAGGCAAGAAGGGAAAAGAGAGGAAGAGTGTAAGTAAGGAGTTCATGTGTCTGGTTAAGGGGTCTTAGGGACGCTTTCACAGTCACGTTGTTAGTTTTGATCGTTACCAATGGCGGAGATCGACACTATGATTTTCCACGTGAAACTGGCCTATGGGGTAGTGGCGACTGCAAGAGGAAGCGAGAGGTGTTGAGAGTGTGTGGCAAGGTGCGGGACTAGGCTAACCCCGCAGCCGCCACTACCCCATCGGCCAGTTTTACGTGGAAATACTATAGCGCGATCGCCGCCATTGGTAACGATCAAGACAAACAAAGTGACTGAAAGCGGCCATTAGTATTCAAACTGACCCTCACACTTTACGAATGACATGTTCCTAAAATAATAAAAACAAGAAGAAGCAGTTTTCTGGTGTTTGTTAATTGAATGGTTAAAAAGGAAGAAAATAATAAAACAGACTAGGCTAACAATACACCTGACCTCCACTTTACGAATGAATTACGCCCTTGAAGAAAACGCCGCAAGACATAAAGTTAGATGAGGAAAAAAGAGGAAAAGGTAAACCAATAACCTGGCCTTTAAATATTCGTTGTGGAAAATGAGAAAGGAGAGAAAAATGAAGATGATAAGGAACATATGTGAGTGAAAAGATTATGAAATGCTAAAATTGGAAGTCAGAATATGGAAAAAAAAAAAAGTTTGGAATTTTGTCGTACTTCAACCGAGCAAAGATCAGTGAAAAGCAATCTCCGTTAAACCCAATCTAAGTTACGTAAGCATTCATAAAGTGGAGGTCACCCATAATCTATATTCTAAGGTAACTCATTATGTGTAAGATATCAATTAAGAGGAAAAAATGCTCATCATTACTGTAAAAAGAGGCTGAACGTTAGGCTATGCAAGGCCAGGTAGACGTCAGGTAGCCTAGCCAAAGTATATAGATGTAATAATATCGTAATAAACGCCTGTATCCGCAAGCCTACGAAATCTCGAGCTGTACGTATAGAATTAGGTCTATAGGCGAACTTCCCGAGCTTACGATACAATTAGGTCTCTCGTCACGGCAGCTTTCGTTTAGTTAGTCTACGTAGATCCCGAGTGTGCGCGCATGTGTGTGTGTGCTACGGTGCTGTTACGACGCACTGCGATGTACTACTATTCCTGCACGTCCAATAAACTGTACACCACACCCCAAGTTGGTTTCCGTTCACTCTTCGACACTTAACCTGTCCGCTGCGATTGGCACGGATTTGGCCTTCACTGGTAGCCTGGTAACATACACTTCCAGGTCTTTCTCTGCCTCTGCGGTGGATAGTGGAGTGTTTCCCATGTGGTATTGGTGTGCTGGATATCCCTTCACTGGTAGCCTGGTAACATACACTCCCAGGTCTTTCTCTGCCTCTGTGGTGGATAGTGGAGTTTACCATGTGGTGCTGGATATCCTTCACTGGTAGCCGTCTTTCTCTGGCTCTGGGGTTGATAGTTGAGTTTCCCATGTGGTATTGGTGTGCTGGATATCCCTTCACTGGTAGCCTGGTAACATACACTCCCACGTCTTTCTCTGCCTCTGTGGTGGATAGTGGACTGGTAGCCTTGCAACATACACAGGTCTTTCTCTGCCTCTGTGGTGGATAGTGGAGTGTTTCCCATGTGGTATTGGTGTGCTGGATATCCCTTCACTGGTAGCCTGGTAACATACACTCCCAGGTCTTTCTCTGCCTCTGTGGTGGATAGTGGAGTGTTTCCCATGTGGTATTGGTGTGCTGGATATCCCTTCACTGGTAGCCTGGTAACATACACTCCCAGGTCTTTCTCTGCCTCTGTGGTGGATAGTGGAGTGTTTCAGGTCTTTCTCTGCCTCTGTGGTGGATAGTGGAGTGTTTCCCATGTGGTATTGGTGTGCTGGATTTCCCCTCCCAAGGTGCAGGACTTTACATTTTTCTTCATTGTATTGTAGCAGCCACTTTTTGTTCCATTCATGATGCTTGGTGAGGTCTTCTGGTAGGAAATCTGCATCCAAGGGCTTAATGGAGTCCTTACTTATTAGATCTAAGTGGTTACGAATCCGTCTGTACTCAAACTATACAGGCTGTTGTGGGTATTGAAATATATTATCCCACCTCCTTATGTATTAGATTTAAGTGGTTACAAGTCACCCTATACGTCAACAAACAATATAGGCAGTTATAATTAAGTATCGAAATATCTCCGAGTTTCTGACGTAAGACCTGTCAGATTCTTCATTCATTTCATATTTGTGTACTCATAAGAACAGAGAACTATATACGTACTACATCGTAACTGGATTCGGAATATCTAGAGTTTGCAGTATTCGATGTTTCAGAATTCTTGATCCGTTACGTATTGCTTCGCTTCCTTACGTAATAGATTCAAGTGGTTACGAATCTGCCTATACTTGAATGATCTATATAGGCAGTTGTGAGTATTGAGTTTCCTTACGTATTAGATTCAAGTGGTTACGAGTCTGTCTATACTTGAACGGTCTATATAGGCAGTTGTGAGTATTGAGTTTCCTTACGTATTAGATTCAAGTGGTTACGAGTCTGTCTATACTTGAACGGTCTATATAGGCAGTTGTGAGCATTGAGTTTCCTTACATATTAGATTCAAGTGGTTACGAGTCTGTCTATACTTGAACGGTCTATATAGGCAGTTGTGAGTATCGAGTTTCCTTACGTATTAGATTCAAGTGGTTACGAGTCTGTCTATACTTGAATGGTCTATATAGGCAGTTGAACGAAATTGTCTATACTTGAACGGTCTATATAAGCAGTTGTGAGTATTGAGTTTCCTTACGTATTAGATTCAAGTGGTTACGAGTCTGTCTATACTTGAACGGTCTATATAGGCAGTTGTGCGTAGTGAGTTATATATACTATCCTTCCCTCCCTTCCCTTCCTTCCCCTACCATATCTTAGTCCTCTCCTTTTCCTCCATTCTTATTTACCCTGTCTTGCCTTACACCTTCTCCTCCCTCTTCTTCCCCTCCTCATACTCCATACTTCATACCCAAAATTGACCTCAGTTTACCTTCATCTGTTGTGGGAGCGGTGAGCAGCGGGCTTTTTTTCTACACTTTTTGATGCCCTTGAGCCGTCTCCTTCGTTGTAAAAAATAAATAAATAAATAAAACTCGCCATCTTCTTTTCCTCTCCTCCCTTCCCTTCTTCTACTGTATCTTTCTCCTCTCTCCTCCTCTTCTTCATACTCACTCTATCATGTTATTCTCTATTCCCTTCTTCTTATTATTATTCAGTAAATCTTTCTCCTCTCCTCCTCTCTTCCTCCATTCTTATTTACCCTGTCTTGTTTTTCTGATTTTCCTCCGTCTCCTTCTCTTCTTCAAACCCACTCCATCATGTTCTCTTCTCCTCCCTTCCCTTCTTCTACTATATCTTTCTCCTCTCCTCTTCTCTTCCTCCGTTCTTATTTACCCTGTCTTGTTTTTCTGATTTTCCTCCGTCTCCTTCTCTTCTTCATACCCACTCTATCATATTCTCTTCTCCTCCCTTCCCTTCTACTATATCTTTCTCCTCTCCTCTTCTCTTCCTCCGTTCTTATTTACCCTGTCTTGTTTTCCTCCTTTTCCTCCCTCTCCTCTTCTTCATACCCACTCCATCATGTTCTCTTCTCCTCCCTTCCCTTCTTCTACTATATCTTTCTCCTCTCCTCTTCTCTTCCTCCGTTCTTATTTACCATGTTTTGATTTCTCCTCTTCCTTTTTCTCTATCTCTTTTTCTCTTTCATTTTCCTCTTTCTCTTTTTTTCCATTTTCCTTAACAAATATCAAATGGCCGGGTTATAGGTTTTCTTTTTCCTCTTCTAATTTTATCTTTTCATTCTCCTTTTACACTTTAAATCTTCCTTCCTATCCTTTTTTTTTTTTTTCCTCTTTGATTTTCCTCGTTTTCCTGTTCTAACTTTATTTTCTCATTCTCTTCCGTACTCTCAACTTTTCCCCGTCGACTTCTTTATCCTCCTTTTCCATCCATTTTCCGCTTTCCATGACAAACAAATTTCATTCCCTTTTTACGCTCTTCAACTTTTCCTTTCCATCCTCTTTTTCCTTTTCGTCCTCATTTTTTGCTCCTCTTCCGTTTTCCGTTTTCCTCAACAAACTCTGAGGGTCAGGGTAATGTAACACTCCATCTCCACTGTCAAGCAACTCATTTTTATTAGTAAGATTGTCCTTCACAAACGGGTTGTAGAAAATAGTTGGAAAATTATTAATGGTACTCTTAAGCACTACAAATAGCAGTAATCTAATAAATCATCTTTTTTTTGTGTCGTTCGTTACCTTGCAAACGCTTCCCGATAGGTTGTTGTGTTGAGACAATTTTGTGTCGGCCTTGGTCAGTGGTCTGTTTGTTTGTGTGTCCGCTCCGATGAGAACCTAAACAGTGAAGGCAAACTGTTGCAAGTGGTGGGAATGTTGCCGCCAAGTCCCTCAAAAAAATACCAGCTCAGACAGACACAAAATGCCAATACACACACACATACACACATATGCAATGCACATATACGAAGCGTGCACACACACACACACACACACACACACACACACACACACACACACACACACATACAAGCCTGCTCACACACGTACATACATTCATACACACGCACAGACAGCTGCTGGCTCTGCTCTACTCTGGTACTCCAACACTACTCCTCCCCGGCCCCCTCCCCCCTCCCCCCTCTAGACATGTGGTTAGTGTCTGCTGATTTGTGCTGAGAACCTTAGTCACTACTTCACACAGCGGCGGCGGCTACTCCCCGTACAGCATGGAGAAGACGGTCATGCGGGCGGTCTCGTCCATGTCCTCCTGGATCTTGCCGAAGACCTGGTCTGCCAGGCGGCGGTGCTTGACGTTCCTGGAGATGATGAGCTCCCCGTAGAGGTAGACGCCCATGGCCTGGTCCTCCAGCAGGAAGCGCTCCACCTGCTGCAGGTCCTCGTAGTCGCTCTTGATGATGAGCTCGCACCAGCGGTGGCGCACGTCCCCGCACTGCGCCCACATGCCGTAGTACTCGTTGATCTGCCGCAGCGTGCGCTTGTACACCTTGGGCAGCTCCAGCAGGTGCTCCAGCAGCAGCACCAGCTGGTCCGGGAACAGGAAGGGCTCCAGCTGCACCTTGGCCCGCTTGATGGTCTGGCCGGAGCGCTTCTTGGACTTGTCAAAGTGCTCCCAGAACTTGAGGTGCTGCCCCACCTGCTCAAAGAGCTCATTGGACACGTCGCCGAACATGTCGTTGATCTCGTCATTGAGGCCGGGCTGGTGCAGCCACTCCTCCAGCAGGGCGTCGCTGGTCAGGCCCTCGGCCTCCACGTGGGGGAAGGTCTTGAGGAAGTAGTCCAGCACATGGCTGGACAGCACCAGCTGCCCGTGGTGCACCGACACGTACTCCCGCAGCATGGCGTCGAACCTGTCCCGGCCCACCAGCTGGCTCAGGTACTTGAGCAGGAAGTAGCCCTTCAGGTAGTGCACCTGCAGGAAGGTCTTCTCAGGGTTGAGGCCATTCCTGACATAGTTGACCCCGTCGGGCCCCACCAGCCCCTCGCCCTGCATGGGCCGCAGCGTCTGCAGCTCCTCCGCCGAGTGCTCCACCTCCCCAGCCAGCGTGCGGTAGCGCAGGTGTGCCCGCAGCTCCGCCAGCTGTTCCAGGCTGTCCCGGGTCAGGGCGTGGCTGGAGCACAGCTTGAGGGGCAGGCTGGCACCCAGGGCCAGGCTGGCCTGCAGGGTGCACCCACACTGGGGGTCAGAGGAGGCACACCTGAAGCAGGGCTCCTGATCCTCTTCCTCTTCCTCCTCCTCCTCCTCCTCCTCTTCCTCCTTCACCTGGCTGGCACCGTTGTCCTTGGCTGCCCGGGGCCTGCTGTTGGTGTCCTCCTCCTCGTCATCGTCATCCTCCTCATCGTCCTCCACGCAGTAGTCCTCGTCATCGTCGTCCTTCTTCCGCTTCTTCTGTGTGTTGTTCTTGGGGTTGGTGTGTGTGGTGGTCGTGGTGGTGGTGGTGGCAACAGGCTTAGTGGTGGTAGTGGTGGTGGTGGTGGCGGTGGTGTCCGTGGCAGGCTTGGCAGTAGTGGTGACAGGCTTGGCAGTGGTGGTGACAGGCTTGGTGGTGGCGGCAGGCTTGGCGGTGGTGAGGGGCTTGGCGGTGGTTGTCCGTGCCCGCTGGTAGGCCAGCGCCGCCCTGGAGTAGATGGAGTCCTCCATGTAGGTGGCAAAGCCTTCACTCAGCCACTCCTCCGTCCAGTCCTGTGCGCCGATGACGATGCCAAACCAGGCGTGGCTGTGGAGGCAAAGGCATGTCAGGAAGGTGGCCAGCAGGAGGGAACAGAGGTGAGGGGGAGGGGTGGAGGTGTAGGAGGAACAGTGGTGAGGGGGAGGGGTGGAGGTGTAGGAGGAACAGAGGTGAGGGGGAGGGGTGGAGGTGTAGGAGGAACAGAGGTGAGGGGGAGGGGTGGAGGTGTAGGAGGAACAGAGGTGAGGGGGAGGGTGGAGGTGTAGGCGCATCAGAGGTGAGGGGGAGGGGTGGAGTTGTAGGAGGAACAGAGGTGAGGGGGAGGGGTGGAGGTGGGAGGAACAGAGGGGGGAGGGGTGGAGGTGTGGGAGGAACAGAGGTGAGGGGAGGGTGGAGGTGTAGGAGGAACAGAGGTGAGGGGGAGGGGTGGAGGTGAGGGAGGAACAGAGGGGCGGGGGAGGGGTGGAGGTGTAGGAGGAACAGAGGTGAGGGGGAGGGGTGGAGGTGTAGGAGGAACAGAGGTGAGGGGAGGGTGGAGGTGTGGGAGGAACAGTGGTGAGGGGAGGGGTGGAGGTGGGAGGAACAGAGGTGAGGGGGAGGTGGAGGTGTGGGAGGAACAGAGGTGAGGGGAGGGTGGAGGTGTGGGAGGAACAGTGGTGAGGGGAGGGTGGAGGTGTGGGAGGAACAGAGGTGAGGGGAGGGTGGAGGTGTGGGAGGAACAGAGGTGAGGGGAGGGTGGAGGTGTGGGGAACAGAGGTGAGGGGAGGTGGAGGTGCAGGAGGAACAGAGGTGAGGGGAGGGGTGGAGGTGTGGGAGGAACAGAGGTGAGGGGAGGTGGAGGTGTGGGAGGAACAGAGGTGAGGGGAGGTGGAGGTGAGGAGGAACAGAGGTGAGGGGAGGGGTGGGTGTGGGAGGAACAGAGGTGAGGGGAGGGGTGGAGGGGGAGGAACAGAGGTGAGGGGAGGGTGGAGGTGGAGGAACAGAGGTGAGGGGAGGGGTGGAGGTGTGGGAGGAACAGAGGTGAGGGGAGGGGTGGAGGTGGGGAGGAACAGAGGTGAGGGGAGGGGTGGAGGTGTAGGAGGAACAGAGGTGAGGGGGAGGGGTGGAGGTGAGGGAGGAACAGAGGTGAGGGGGAGGGGTGGAGGTGTAGGAGGAACAGAGGTGAGGGGGAGGGGTGGAGGTGTAGGAGGAACATAGGTGAGGGGGAGGGGTGGAGGTGCAGGAGGCCACAGGGAGAAACAAGGAGCAGAGGTGAGAGTGAGGCATGGAGGAAGAGGTGAGGGAGGGAGGGGTGGTGTTGTGTTCAGCGTGAGGCATGGAGGAAGAGGTGAGGGAGGGAGGGGTGGTGTTGTGTTCAGCGTGAGGCATGGAGGAAGAGGTGAGGGAGGGAGGGGTGGTGTTGTGTTCAGCGTGAGGCATGGAGGAAGAGGTGAGGGAGGGAGGGGTGGTGTTGTGTTCAGCATGAGGCATGGAGGAAGAGGTGAGGGAGGGAGGGGTGGTGTTGTGTTCAGCGTGAGGCATGGAGGAAGGGAGGAAGAGGTGGGTGAGGGAGGGAGGGAGGGAGGGATGGTGTTGTGTTCAGCGTGAGGCATCACAGTCAGGCGCTGGTGAGTGTCAGGCTGGGTGCATGGAAATGAAGGAAGCTTTGAGGGTCATCATTGTGTTCATGAGTGTTGATGGTTCTGGCTCACCATGGGACAATAGCAACACAAGAATGGGTCACTACCAGACAAAGGTTACTGAGTGTGGCAGCAGCAGTGACCACTACATGTCTGTGTGTGGCAGCAGCCTGTGGGGGGGGGCTCACCTGATCTCATGGGCAAGGCGAATGAATGCCGATGGGTCGTCGATGGCCACGGTGGGCGAGAGAAAGATGAGGTTGGGCGAGGCGAGGCCCAGGCTGCCAAAGCACTGTGGCAGCACCACCACCTCCAGGCGGCGGCAGGGGTAGACACCCAGCAGGCGTGTGGCGGCGGCGAGGGCGTGGGGCAGGAAGCAGCCCAGGGGCTGCACAGCTCGGGCACAGGAGGGTGGGTAGACCAGCGTGACAGGCGTCTCGTAGCGCCAGCGCTCGGGGTCCATGTGGCAGGGGTACTGGTAGTGGTGGCAACGCCCCGCTGCCTCCGCCTCGGGGTGCCGGGCCATGGGCAGCACCGTGGGCAGGGTCTCCACCTCCCAGCGGCCAATGGCCACAGCGATGGTGGCCATGGGCAGCACCATGGTGGTGTGGTAGTAGAAGCACGTGGTGGAGGACAGCACCAGCCCCTCCTCCTGGTCTGGGGCACAGCAGCACTCCTCCAAGGGGGCGTGGGTGGGGGGGTCGCCGCTGGTGCCGTCCTCGCCTGGGGGTGGGCAGCGCAGGGGCCGGGCGTCGCCAGTCATGCTGACCACCTTGTCACGGCCCACAGTGACCCAGGCCTGCCAGGTGGCCATGGCCGAGGGGGGGTCCTGGTAGGGCAGCAGCGAGCGGTTGTTGATGGCAGCCGCTGGCGTGAAGACGCAGGAGTTGCCATCCTGGTCGCTGCGCCACAGCAAGGACTTGCCCTGGGGCGTGGTCTCGTAGTCGATGCAGACCACTCGCGGGAAGCCCTCGGCCTCCTTGATGCCGGGTTTCCAGATCTTGATGCACCAGGGACTGACGGCATAGTGCAGGGGGGAGTGCCGCTGCCCACACCACAGGGCCACCGCTGAGGGGCACACGCGCTGCTGCTGGGGGTCCAGGTACTGCCGCAGGTCCACGCCCTCGCTGCTCACCTCACTCACGCCACGCACGCGGATGTCACAGCAGTCCAGCACCACTTCAAAGTCCTTGTCCTTGGCGCCCTCCCCGCCCCCCACCTGGGAGTCTGGCGGCAGCTGCACATCCTCGTCGGAGTCGGAGTCTGAGTCCAGGGGCGGGACGGGCCGCTTCTGTGCCCTGAACCCGGCCAGTCTGCTGGGGGGGATGATGGGCCGGTCATTCTCATCACACGTGCACTCCCTGGTGCAGCAGCCGCCGCGGCGCTCACAGGCGGTGGGTGGCTCAAAGAAGATGATGACCTTCCCGCGCATAACCTTGGAGTGGAAGTTTGGGTGTAGCTGCAGCAGGTAGTGTCTGGCGCGGATGTCCGCTATGTTGGACAGCAGCGGAAGGTCCTGGCTACTCATGGTGGTGGTGGTGGCTGTGACTTAAATAACTGTCATGGTGTGTGATCGATGCTGTTTGTGCATGTGTGTGTGTTAGCTGAGTTGTCACTCCAAACGGCGCTTGCTTTGTGTCATTGGCTGCTGGCTTGTGCTCAGAGCGAGTGTTTTTGTTCTTACACACGTAACGTCAGATCTAAGACTCACTTCTCAACTTTGAACTTTTGTGCACTTGCCGGCGCTTTACGCCTTGTGGCAACACGACGAGCTTGGGCTTACTAATTACAGCTTACAGAAATACTGGACTCGATCGCCTCGTCTCCTTTTCGCTAGGCGTAAATCTTTCGGCGGTGAGATTACTCTACGCTGGTCCCAGACACGGCTAACACTTTACCCTTTAATTTAAACCATAAAAAAATACTTTACGCTTCTATACACTAAAGTACGGAACAAAAAATATATATCTGTGGATGAGTGTCTTAAGGGTCAGGGCGGGGTTAAGGGTCAACGCAGGGCCCTCAGGCGGCCTCGGGGGCACCACCGGGCATGGGGGTGTCGAGGAGGGGGGGCCGCCTCCTTCAGTCCTGTTGAGAGAAACAATTGAGTATCATTAAAAAGAAAAGGCAGAGATTGTAGAAAGATTAAAGATTGGACTTTTCAAATATCTTGAGAAAAAAAGAGGATCGTAAAAGTATTTATAGGCTAAAATAACAGCTAAATGAATCATTTGACGAAGAAGTGCAATTGATTTTGATATTTCATTATATATTTGACACATTATATATATATATATATATATATATATATATATATATATATATATATATATATATATATATATATATATATATATATATATATATATATATATATATATATATATATATATATATATATATATATATATATAATATATATATATATATATATATATATATATATATATATATATATATATATATATATATATATATATATATATATATATATATACCCCGTGGTGGCGTGGTGAGCATCACCCTCACTCAACACACCAAACAACCACAGTGACAGTTAAGGCACGCCGCCCCCCGCGCCCCCCTCTCCGGGCCCGGCCCCGCCCCGCCCCGCCCCGCGCACGCTGCCCCGCACCCGCCACCCCCTGCCCCGGGACACAGGTGGACACAGTGCCCCGGGGTGCCCCAGGCGGCGGGGGAGGACTGCCGCGGCCCCGGGGAGGAAAGCCGTTGAAGGCAAGCCATGGAGGGGAGGGAAGCGGCGCGGCGGGGCGTGAATGCCTCCTCGGCGCCTCTTTTCTCCCTTGACCTTCCCTTCCCCATGACCTGACCCCGCCCCCCGCACCCCCGGCACCCCCGCCCCCCGCCGCCGCGCCCCCGGGTCACACTCACCGGCGCGTCGCCTCACTCGGGGCTGTTAACAAAGACGTCCACCAACATTTTAAGCGGCGGAAAATCGATCAAAACATTGCGGTCTTCGGCAACTGTTCCCGGCATCACCCCAGCCCGTGTTGCTTTGGCTTAATATTTACCCTTTACAGCCCTTTAGCCTCAATGTTTTGCTATTTTTCCGCAATCAAAAGGTCCGCTGATTATTTTTTATTCATTCAGTAGTCGGGAGTCTTAATAATGAACGTTTTAATCAAGTGAAAATCGATCAAAACATTGCGGTGTCTGGCATCTCATCTCCGGCGGCACCCGAGCTCCCGAAATGGTTTGGCTTAATATTTCCTCTTTTTAGCCTTTATGCATTAATATTATACTCTTTTTCCCTTTTAAAAATGTTTTCTGGTCAGTTTTTATCCATTCAAACACTCCCAGCATCCCCAGTAAGCCTAATTATTTCTGCGTGTGAAATCTCAGAATCTTTCATGACGCCTCCTACTCTTTCAAAACCCGTGATGCTACAACGTTTTTATTTATCAGTGAATTATTTGGGCGGAAACGTTGATGTGGCTGCAGTATTAACGTTTTTGGCTCTTATGTTTGCCCAAGCTCTGACGCGCCACGGGATACCTAGCCGCCGACATGGTTTGATAAAATGACAACCTCTGGGGCGTTATATGACCAAACTTCTACCATTTTCTATATTGTAAGACTCAATTAACTATTTTCTCCTTAATTTAAACTCATCCCATATCCAGAGGCCTTCAAAATGTCTACTCGGTGAATTTTAGAACCGTTGATAATGCTCACCAGGCCCCCTCAAAGCTGATATCAATGGGGTATTATGTTGATTATCACCTTTGTATAGATAGAAAGTGATATAAAAAGACTATAATGGCGTAGATAACGTCATACATTAAGCGGTCTTATATTTCCTCTGTCCGGGCGCACCTTCGCGGCTCGCCCACCAAGCCGCCGAAATTTATTAACTCCTCATAAATTCAACTTATCTTCTTAAATACACTCAACTAACTCTTCAAATACATGTAAACCTTATTATTATCACCAAAAAGGGCTTATTTATCAATCGGGGCGGTGTGTGAGCCTTAGTTATTGATAAAGTAATGATTTGCAAGCTCTTGAAAATTGATTGTCACAAGAGGAGGTTCATGCAGACGATATTCCTGGCGCCTTCTTTGTCTTGTGGGAAATTTTTTTATGATTTTCCCGGAGTTTTGTTACATTTTATTATCTTTCACGGCGGTATAGGATTAGAAACTTGAGATGGTATTGGTATCGTCATATGAAATTAAAACCAGTGTTGAGTTATTTTTTTCTCTCTCCTCTTAATCTCCTTTCTCTCCCTCTAGCTCCTTCTTTTCTTCATCTTTTTCTCTTCTTCTCTCTCCTTTCTTCTCTTCCTTTTTTCTTCTTTCCTCTAATTAATCTTAATTGTTTCTTTTTTTCTTCTTCATCCTTTAATTCTTCCTTCTTCTTTTCATTCTCATTTTCTTCTACTTCTCTCCTTAGTTCTTGTTTCTTTCTTCTTTCTTTCTTTTTGTCTTTCTTTTCTTCTTTAATTCGTTCTTCCTTGTAATAAATTTCCTCTCCATTATTACTCTTAATTCCACGTATAGCTTCTCCTGTTTCTCCAAAATGGCCCCAAAACCCCAATCATTCTCCACAATCACAAGGTTATTCCATTTATAGACTTTTATCAGCCATTTCCTCTCCCCCTTCAGTCTCTCTCTCGCCCTCGCCTTCCCCATCTTCCTTCCTCTTCGATCTGCTTCTAATTCATTCTCCGCCCTTTCTCTAACCTCTAAACGACTCTTGAAGACACATTTATCTTTATCTGTATACACTATTTATTTGGATTACCGAATTGCATGTACTTTCTTCTGTATTTCCATATCTCTTCCTCCCCCTTCCTCTTATAAGATATAGTTTGCCTTTTCTCATACCCTTTCTATAGCCTATACTACCCCCGAAAAGGACGTTTCAATAGACTAATTCCTCTCTATTTTTATTTATATGCTTTAGATAACTCTTTCTACTATCGCCTCCTCTTCGTATATATCTACATATGTCTCTTCTTTTGCCCTTCCTTTACCCCGAAAAGTACGTTATAAAGACTAATTCCTCATTATTTTTATTTTTATTCTTTAGATAACTCAATTACTTCATTATTTTTTTCGTTTTGTGACTTCTCCGCCTCTTCGATCTCTAGCTTCCTCTCGATATCTTCTCATGCCTTTCTTATACCCGTAAAACACTCATTCCTCAGTGTCTTTACATGTATTCCTTAGATAATTCGATTTAATCATTTATTTGGCCATTTTTGTCTCTGGATAGGCGTCAGTGGGCACCCCCCGAAGGCCATTAACCTCCTATCCGGCCTCCTCTTCCTCTTGTATTCCTCCGCGCCGGGCTAACCTCCGCCCCACACCACATGCTGGATGAGGGAAGAATCAATACAAGGTTATCTCATGTTATTTTCACGGGGGTGGCGTCGGATGAAAAAAAAATCTGACTTCTACTTCGACTGCGCCTCGGTGGAGTGGTACGTGGCTAAAGCGTGCCAGCTACGAATCCGCGGGCCCGGGTTCGAATCCAGAGTAGTCGGCGTGCAGCCCACCCTGGGGAAACCTGGGGAAGGTAAACTGTGATAACCTGGATGTCGCACCTGCCCTGTGTCCCGGAGTGATGGCTTCTTCCCAGCACAGTCTCTTGGGCGTTGGTTCCCAACCTTTTTTGTCCCGTTCCCCCTTTTCCAGTCACTTTTTCAACTGTGGACCCTGAGCTACAACGAAATCGGTTAAGCCAATAAAATTAATAGAAGATTTTTCTGCAAAAAATTAATACATTAATGAATACATTCATGTAAAATGCCTTGCATTGCTATCTTGATTAAGCCGTAGGTCTATTATATGGAAGGTTAATGTTGTTACTTGATAGAGTTGTAGGTATTGTACGCAAAATCTATCCTCATTATAATATTTGCCCTATTTTATTAAACATTCAGTTTTTTTAGGGACTGCGCGCATGTGTAGAGTAGTATGAATTTCATTCCGAGCCTCGATCATGTCTCCTCATTCCAGTTTAATAAATTAAAAAAATAATTAGAATCTCAATGGAGCCCTTGTTGGGAGCCACTGGCCTAGGGCCAATGCGACGGAGATGAGCACCGAGGCACAGATAGCGTATGACCCCAACTTTACCTTTTACCTCGACTCCTAATACGTCTTCGACCGTGATTGCTTTTCCCCCCATCCCTGTTTCTCCGTCTTATGTTGCTTTCAATATTTTTTTTGTGATGTTTCTACTTGTAAGAAAATAACAACAAAAAAAATGCCTGGTTATGTGAAGGAATTTGAACGAGTGCCCTGCAACTCCTGTGGGACTCTATAGCTGCAAGGATCGTTGGTATTCTCAGACGCGTTTGCCTCCCACAACAACCGTCTCCAAAGTCACGATGGAGACGAGTCGGATTCTCATGAGTGTTTTTCACGTCCATGGTGCAGAAGCCTTGTCAAACTATCACTATAGGCTCTCGAAGAAGTTGCTGGGCTTTTCATGGACTATTTTGAGATCCTGTTGATAGTTTTACACGACCTTTTCACCCTGTACTTTAAAATCACCCATGAAAACCCGGTTAATCTTCCCTGTGGCCTCAGAATATAGTAATGGGAGCCCGAGACGTTAAAGAATAGGACATAATCATATAAAACTACCCATGGAAATACCCCACAACAACCTCTATATATACGAAAGCCTTATCAAATGTACGTGTGTGAGTGTGTTTAAGAATATTACAAGCCAACAGCATGGAATATCGCGTTAGGGGTGTGTTAAGAAGTCCATAGGAGGGGTATAGTAGGGCTTAAAGCTGATCTTGCATGGGGAGGATGCTGCAGAGAGAGGAGAGGAGAGGAGAGAGAGAGAGAGAGGGAGATGATGATGCTTGTGATGCTGCAGATGCTACGTAACGATTTTGGTCTCCCTGTTTCCCGCCTCCTTCGCTAAAGATTGCGTTATTTTCTTCTGTTTTTACTATTGTACTTTAATTGTTTTGTTTATTTTCATGTTAATAGTGTGTGTGGTAACTTGTCTGCCTGTCCATTTTTCTCTCTGTCTGTGTTTTGTTTGTTTGTTTGTGGATATGTATGGTTAAAGTTATAAGTTCGAGAGGTGTACGCTATAGTAAGGTGCGCCCGGCTTCCGTGCTCGATCTCCGTCACGGTAACTCTTAGAAGCGCTGTTGTTACACTTATTGTAATTGTTTATAGATTTGTTTGTGTGTGTTGTGATGGATTGTTGTTTTATATTGCTTTTGTTGTTGTTGTTGTTGTTGTTGTTGTTGTTGTTGATGACGTATTTCGCCTTTTTTTTCCCTCCTTCCTCCTCCTCCTCCTCCTCCTCTTCAATCCCTCTTTTCCTCCTATAAATATCTCTCTTCTCTAACATATCATCCGCATTCCACTATAGTTAAAAAGACTGAACATTCCACAAAATTCACCCCACACACGTTTTTATCATTATTATATATCAAGGAGGAAAATAAAAGTAGGCTATATCACGACTTTCAATGTAAATAACGAATAACCTCAACACACACACACACACACACACACGTACAGTACTACCTATATATTCTTCTTGCTCCCTTTGGTTACATGTTCCCTAAGACCGTATAATTCACTGCCATGATATTATAGGTTACCGTGAAATAACAGCCTGCCCCCCCCCCTCCCCCCCCTTCCCCCTCCCCCCACCCTCCCGGCCCTTACCCCTCCAATGCTGACATGACTAAGGCAGAGTTGAGGTCACGACATAGCACACAGACACACAGACACACACACAGAGAAAGCTATACAGTCAGTCAGTCAGTCAGTCAGCCAGCCATAGTCACAGCGATATTATATTTTCATTATTATTATTATTATTATTATTATTATTATTATTATTATTATTATTATTATTATTATTATTATTATTATTATGCGGATCGAGGTCCTTTATTGTCACTTCTATCTCATATTTCATGTATAGAAAATAATAATGATAACAGTAGTAGTGGTGGTAGTAGTAGTATAATAGTAGTAGTTGTAGTAGTAGTAGTAGTAGTAATAGTAGTAGTAGTAGTAGTTGTAGTAGTAGTAGAACGAGAAAAAATATTATATCAAACTGTCTCTGTCTATCTGTCTGTCTGCCTATCTATATCTATCTTCCTCTATGTGTCTATAATTCTGTACCAATCTATCTGTCTGTCTGTCTATCTATTTATCTGTCTATCTATCTATCTATCTATCTATCCACACACACACACACACACACACACACACACATGATATCAGTTAGTAAGGCATTCCAGTCCTCAGCAAAACTTCACTACACAGCTACCTCGGTTTGATGAATAACAGATGAGATAGATGATGATGAGGATGAGGATATGATGGTGGTGCTGGAGGGGGTAGAATAAGACACGAATATGGCTTTGAAATAAGACATACATTGGACATAAGACACATAGGACATTAGAATATAAGACACGTATAGGCTATAGGAAAGACGTAGGATGTGTGTATAGGATATTCCTCAGGCCGTATCCATTTATAGATTCTTATATGACTCAGCGTTACGATATATGACCTTTCCACATCGCATTTCATCAATAAAGGGGAGACTAGCTTATATCATGTACTACACTCGCTACTACTACTACTACTACTACTACTACTACTACTACTACTACTACTACTACTACTACTACTACGTCTACTACTACTACTACTACTACTACTACTACTACTACTACTACTACTACTACTACTACTACTACTACTACTACTACTAAATTACCACTACGTACTACAACTGCTACTACTACTACTGCTACTACTACTACTACTACTATTACTACTACTACTATGACAATCTCGCTACTACTACTACTACTACTACTACTACTACTACTACTACTACTACTACTACTACTATAAACTTACCATTATACCTCTCACATTAAGCCTCCCCTTAAATTATAGATAATCAATGGTGTATAAGATTGATATTAAACCCACGATAATGACGTAGCAGTTAAAATATACATAATTATGATGCTATACAGTTGTAATAATTATAATAACGTCAATATGTATACATTTATGATCTATTAATAAAACCAGGTATACCTTTATTTAGTTAGAAAAGGTATGGTGATGTTTATTAAGGTAAAAATCAATAGAGAAAAGAATTAAGAAAAGGTAGATTAAAAAATGCCGGTGTGAGAGAGAGAGAGAGAGAGAGAGAGAGAGAGAGAATAAAAAGAAGCATTTTAATATAGTTTTGGCAAGGAAAGGATGGGCATGCAAGGAGGGAGAGAGAGGGAGAAGCCGGTAGCCATGTCGATCTATATACCATTCATCATTTTTGCAATAATATCACAACCCCGGGCATTACAACCCCTTCAGACCCACCTGGTATCAAGATCAGTTATAAAAAGAGCCATATGGGGAAGCTAGACACGTGAGGAGGGCCGGGGGAGTGAATAAACTGGGGAGAATAAACTATGGAGATGCGGGGAGATGGAGGCTGAGGGTGGGATGAGGGGGCACTTCGATATTTCTAACATTCATCCTTTTTTCCAATAATCTCATAACACCGGGCATTACAAACCTCTTAGACCCAACCGGTATTAAGATCAAGATTAAGAAAAAACATATGGGGAGGTTTAACCCGTGGGGAGGGCCGGGGGGGCGTGAATAAGCCGGTAATGCAATATATGGGGAGATGTCGTAATATGGTGATTATCAATACACCGGGCGATATAACATTCATCTTTTTTGCAATAATCTCGCAACCCCGGCTGACGTAACCTTCTAAGAGGCACCCGGTGTTAAGATCAATGGCAGGGGGAACTATGGGGAGAGAGGTAACCCATGGGGAAAGCCTAGGGGGCGTGTATGAGGGAGGTAAAAATAGCATGGAGGTCTCAAATGGAGGATGGGGGGGTCACTCATATAATATTAACATTCATCAGTTTTGCAATAATGTCGCAACCCCGGCTAACGAAACCTTCTGAGAGGCACCCGGTGTTAAGATCAATTGCAAGGGGAACTATGGGGAGAGAGCTAACCCATGGGGAAGGCCTGGGGGAGGTGGATGACAGGTAAAAATAGCATGGTAATGGGGAGGCCGGGCCCTTCCTCGCTGGCATTAAGACTTGCGCAGCCAAACTCATACCATGGATTCCATTACGCCTCTTTTCTCCATGAATTTCCATTGACAGGTGAGTCAAAATCCACCCCACACCGGTCACACGGCTACCTGAATGCCTCATCTACCTGTGGGATGTGGAATTGAGGGTGTGGATGGACGCCTATGTGGATAAAAGTGGAATTTAATGTGATCACCGAGAAAACTTCATGGGCAGAGAGTCATATTGATTTACGGAGGGTCGAGGTGAGGGAGGGAAGTCTCTGCTATATTTAAGTGTAATTAGGCTTCTGCTCGTCCCCAGGGGTGGCCGTGGGCGGTGGCAGGCCCTCCACTACAGTTTGGGAGGAGCATGTGGATGAGGAAGGTGGATGTGGCCTATTTCATCCACCTTTTAGGAAATTGTCACAAAACGAGATCATGTTTTGCTGCTCTCGTGCTGCCAACCCTTCCGACTCGCACCTATTTTGGTAACCTGAAATTGCTTACTACACCTCAAACACACATCAAAATACTGGAAATACGTGTGAGATAGTGATATAAGTGGATAAAAGTGTAAAGTGTAGCCGGGAAGTGATGAAATGGCGTGAAATAAGAGCGTGTGTCTTCCTCCGCAGGTTGGCAGGCCTGGTAACAGCATGACCCATCGGCTCACCACTCCGTTTGAAGGTGTCGACAAGGATTCTATCACCCCTCTCACCCCTCTCACCCCACGGCCTCCCCACTCACCCTGCACCCCTCTCACATCCCCCTCTCACCCTCCAGACCCCCAGCACATCCTCACACCCCTGGAACAAACCCCAAATGATGTCTTTTTAATCATATGTTTTGTTAAAGATGTTCAGAAAATTATCACATCCCACTCACCCCTCTCACCCCACAGCCTCCCCACTCACCCTGCACCCCTCTCACATCCCCCTCTCACCCTCCAGACCCCCAGCACATCCTCACACCCCTGGAACAAACCCCAAATGATGTCTTTTTAATCATATGTTTTCTTGAGGATGTTCAGAAATGATCACATCCCACTCACCCTCTCACCCCACCGCATCCCCACTCACCCTGCACCCCTCTCACATCCCCCTCTCACCCTCCAGACCCCCAGCACATCCTCACACCCCTGGAACAAACCCCAAATGATGTCTTTTTAATCATATGTTTTCTTGAGGATGTTCAGAAAATGATCACATCCCACTCACCCCTCTCACCCCACAGCATCCCCACTCACCCTGCACCCCTCTCACATCCCCCTCTCACCCCTCAGTCACCCAGCACATCCTCACACCCCTGGAACACACCCTAAACCACCTTCTCTTATCGTATGTTTTCTTAAAGATGTTGAGAAAATTATCACATCCCACTCACCCCACAGCCTCCCCACTCACCCTGCACCCCTCTCACATCCCCCTCTCACCCCTCAGTCACCCAGCACACCCCTGGAACACACCTCAAACAATGTCTTTTTAATCATATGTTTTCTTAAAGATGTTGAGAAAATTATCACATCCCACTCATCCCTCTCACCCCACGGCCTCCCCACTCACCCTGCACCCCTCTCACATCCCCCTCTCACCCCTCAGTCACCCAGCACATCCTCACCCCTGGAACACACCCATACTCACATCCCTCGTTTCCTAATCATATGTCTCCCTATTTTATCTCACCCCACTCATCCCTCTCACCCCACAGCCTCCCCACTCATCCTGCACCCCTCTCACATCCCACTCTCACCCCTAAGTCACCCAGCACACCCACAGACCCTCAGAACAGACCTCACACTATCTCATTATTATATTCACTCAAGTCCATCTCACTCATCTTTTTTTCTTTTTATTTCACTTCTGAGCTTTTTTTATTGTCTGTCTTATTTTATTGCTTTTTTATTTGTTTATTCCACTTTTGAGCCACATTTTTACTCTTATTCCACTTCTATGACATTTAAATACCTACTTTCTTTTCCTTTTTTTATTTTTATTCCACCCTCAGCTATACTTTGATTTCTATTCCACTTTTTACTATGCTATTTTATCCACTTTTTGTCTTTATTTTTCTTATTTCTTACTTCATCCACTCCCTTCGTTCCCTTATCTTTCCTTACCCATGAAAACCCATATTCAGACCCAGTATTAATTCATCCATTCATCCCTTTACATTCCTTACCCTTTCTCTACCATACCCAAACCCACAGTACCCAGCCTCCCTTACCTGCTCCTTACCCATACCCAGATGTATAGTACCCCCACCCCTCCTTCCTTACCCACTCCTTACCTATTATGATAAGATGCTGGGTGTTTAAATATATTGTCTATTTATTCCTATTATTCCTAGTATATCTATTTTACTTTATATTACATCTGCTTGGTTTATGAGATGTGTGAGCTTAACTTTTTAGTATCTTGAGGACATTATGCTTTTTATGTAATATTTCTTCACTTAATTATATTCAAATTGCCTTTTTTTTTTTTTTTTTTTTTTTTTTTGTTAGATATGTTTTACCCTTATTAGAATCTTAAAGAGGCAGATTTTGTTAGGCTTTGTTTTGCATTGAGTCAGTTTTTAATTACACATTTATACATGTATTTATTTATATATTCATTTATTGATTGATTGATTGCTTTACTTTTTCTTTATTACCTTAAAAAGAACTTATAGAACTAGATTTTGTTAGGTTATATTTAACATCGTTAGAATTTAGTTATAGATTTATTTGTGTATTTATCTATATATATAGTATTTAGTATTTTTGATTGAAGGCTGATTCTTAATTCATAAATGCCGCTTCTTGGAGCAACACTTATCTATAGCTGAGTCAAATTTTAGAAGAACATTCCTTTGTATATTGATTTATCTATTGGCTGATTTCTTTACCCTCTGTGCCACACTTGTTTAAAGTTAATGTTGTGTTGCCTTAAAGAAATCATTTTTAATAGGTCATATATTGCAGTGAGTCAAATTTGAGTTCAGTGTATAGTATATAATTGCATGTTCATAGTTTTCTTACTCTTAATTCTTAGTCTTATACCCTCTATGCCACACTTGTTTATAGTTAATGTTGTTGTGTCTCCCCCCAAGTAGACTTAATCCTGGGTAGTCAGTTCCTGCCGGCGTTGGCCACTGTTGACCGCGAGAACGGAGAGCCTGTGGCCCGCGTCGGTGTGCTGCAGTGCCGACGGTGCAGTGCCAGCTTCCTGCAGGTATGTGGGGGGGCATCTATACCCCATGTACTTGTTGAACTCTAGGGTGGTCAGCTATTGTCGATTTGTGTATATATAAGATGAATTATTGTAATGTTATCTCTCAGTTTAATCTGCCATCTGAATATATATTTTAAACTATGTAAATCTCTCTCTCTTTGACTACCATTTCTTCAACTTTAATTACTACTTACTAAAAGGCAATATCATGATAGTTGATGTCATTTCCCCTCATCTCTGTTTCTTTGGGCCTGGATATCTATATAAATCTATGTAAACCTCTTCCTTTGATGGCCACCTCCTCTGTCTTAATTAATATTCACTAAGACAAAAGCAATATCGTGACAGCCATTCAATTTGATGTTATTTCACCTCGTCTCAGTGTGTGGGTCTGGGTATGTATGTAAATCTATGTAAACCTCTTCCTTTGATTGCCACCTCCTCTATCTTAATTAATATTCACTAAGACAAATGCAGTATCACAGTGGCCATTTGATTTGATAGTGTTTCTTTTTGTCTCAGTTTGCATGGTGTGTATTTTATGTTGTCACTTTGTCTCTGTGTGTGGGTCTGGGTATCTATGTCATCATCATCATCATCATTTTGTTTACCATCTGTTTTCACTCTTCCTGAGCACTTGGACTCTTTATGGCTCTCCTCCATTCTACTCTGTCTTCTGCCCGATGCTCATCCAATCCCATCAATTCCAAGTCTTCCTGTATACACCTTCTCCACATTTTCCTAGGTCTACCAACTGGTCTCCTTCCTTCTACCTCCTCTTTGTCTTCTGCCCGATGCTCATCCAATCCCATCACTGCCAAGTCTTCCTGTATACACCTTCTCCACGTTTTCCTAGGTCTACCAACTGGTCTCCTTCCTTCTACCTCCAATCTCTCCAAAACTCCTATCAATGTATCCTCCCCTGCTCTCTTCACATGTCCAAACCATCGGAGTCTTTCCCTTCTGAGCACTGTTTCCAGGTCCTCTACTCCACTCTGGGTATCTATGTAAACCTATGTAACCCTCATCAGGTGAAGGAGGCCCTGTCCCACTACCGCCTGCACATCTTTGAGACGCACAAGGAGCACTTCACTGTGGTGGTGGGCGGTGCGTGTCCCCTGCCAGGCTGCGTGCTTGGGGCAGACAAAAACCCCACTATACACTTCCACTGTGCCTACTGCAGCTTTACTTCCACGGAGGTGAGGGGACGGTGGTGGTGGTGGTGTGATGGTCTGTTAGGTTAGGTAAGGTTGTTGTTGATTGTGGTAGGTTAATTTAGGGGTGTGGTGGTGGTGTTGGTGGATTTGGTTAGGTCTGGTTAGTTTTGGTTAGGTTAGGTCAGGTAGGTTGGGTTAGGATTGATTTGGTTAGGTCTGGTTAGTTTAGGTTAGGTCAGGTGGGTTGGGTTGGGATTGATTTGGTTAGGTCTGGTTAGTTTAGGTTAGGTTAAGTTAGGTCAGGTCAGGTGGGTTGGGTTGGGATTGATTTGGTTAGGTCTGGTTAGTTTAGGTTAGGTTAAGTTAGGTCAGGTCAGGTGGGTTGGGTTGGGATTGCTTTGGTTAGGTCTGGTTAAGTTAGGTTAGGTCAGGTGGGTTGGGTTAGGATTGCTTTGGTTAGGTTTGGTTAAGTTAGGTTAGGTCAGGTGGGTTGGGTTAGGATTGCTTTGGTTAGGTTTGGTTAAGTTAGGTTAGGTCAGGTGGGTTGGGTTAGGATTGCTTTGGTTTGGTTAAGTTAGGTTAGGTCAGGTGGGTTGGGTTGGGATTGCTTTGGTTAGGTTTGGTTAAGTTAGGTTAGGTCAGGTGGGTTGGGTTGGGATTGCTTTGGTTAGGTTTGGTTAAGTTAGATTAGGTCAGGTAGGTTGGGTTGGGATTGCTTTGGTTAGGTTTGGTTAAGTTAGGTTAGGTCAGGTGGGTCAGGTATGTTGGGTTAGGTTTGGTTAAGTTAGGTTAGGTCAGGTGGGTTGGGTTGGGATTGCTTTGGTTAGGTCTGGTTAAGTTAGGTTAGGTCAGGTGGGTCAGGTAGGTTGGGTTAGGTTTGGTTAAGTTAGGTTAGTTCAGGTGGGTTGGGTTGGGATTGCTTTGGTTAGGTCTGGTTAAGTTAGGTTAGGTCAGGTGGGTCAGGTAGGTTGGGTTAGGTTTGGTTAAGTTAGGTTAGGTCAGGTGGGTTGGGTTGGGAATGCTTTGGTTTGGTTAAGTTAGGTTAGGTCAGGTAGGTTGGGTTGGGATTGCTTTGGTTAGGTTTGGTTTGGTTAAGTTAGGTTAGGTCAGGTGGGTTTGGTTGGGATTGCTTTGGTTAGGTTTGGTTAAGTTAGGTTAGGTCAGGTAGGTTGGGTTGGGATTGATTTGGTTAGGTTAGATTAGGTAGGTTGGAATAGGATTGCTTTGCTTAGGCTTGGTTGGTCTGGTTAGGTTTTAAGGGGTGTGTTGTTTAGCAAAGTGATAGTGGTAGTAATAGTAATATTAGTGGTGGTGGTAGCTGTATATATAGTAACAGTAGTAGTATCAGTAATGGTTTTATGATAATGGTACTGGTGGTGATGATGCTGGTAGAGGTATTAACAGTGTCTCATGATGTGGTAACAGTGTCGTCTTGTCCCCCAGATCATGGACTTGCCGCTGCACATGGAGAAACGCCACCTGGCCTTCTACAGGGAGGTGAGCCTTGTGCTACGCGGCGACGACATACAGCGGACCAAGGTGAGACTACCCCCTATACCTTGCTTACCTGCCTTCTTAACCCGTCCGCTGCGATTGGCACAGATTTAGCTTTTACTGGTAGCCCGATAACATATACTCCCATGTCTTTCTCAGCCTCTGTGGTGGATAGTGGGGTGTTTCCCATGTGTATCCCCTCCCAAAGTGCAGGAGTTTACATTTTTCTTCATTAAATTGTATCAGCCACTTTTTGTTCCATTCCTATAGCTTGGTGAGGTCTGACTAGGAAATCCGCAGTCAAGGGGTAACAGTCTTCTCTTCGTTATTCTTCTTTCTTCAGCCTTTTCTCCTTCTTCTCTTTCTTCTTCTTCGTATGGTTCTCTATTTCATGAACCTAATCTCTCTACCTTTCTTTCTTTTTATTTTCCAGTGTTTTCGTCTTTTTCTGCTTTATCTCAGACTATCTTATCATCGTTATTCTTCTTTCTTCAGCCTGATTTTCTGTCCTTGTTTTGTTTTGTATATATGTCTTATTTTCTCCTTCTCTTTCTTCTTCATATCGTTTCCTATTTCATGAACCTAATCTCTCCACCTTTCTTTTTATTTTCCAGTGTTTTTGTCTTTTTCTGCTTCATCTCAGACTATCTTATCATTGTTATTCTTCTTTCTCCAGCCTTTTCTCTTTCTTCTCATTCTTCGTCTTCATATCGTTCCCTATTTCATGAACCTAATCTCTCCACCTTTCTTTTTATTTTCCAGTGTTTTCATCTATTTCTGCTTCATCTCAGACTATCTTATCATCGTTATTCTTCTTTCTCCAGCCTTTTCTCCTTCTTCTCTTTCTTCTTCTTCATATCATTCTCTATTTCATGAACCTAATCTCTCCACCTTTCTTTCTTTTTATTTTCCAGTGTTTTCGTCTTTTTCTGCTTCATCTCAGACTATCTTATCATCGTTATTCTTCTTTCTCCAGCCTTTTCTCCTTCTTCTCTTTCTTCTTCTTCATATCATTCTCTATTTCATGAACCTAATCTCTCCACCTTTCTTTCTTTTTATTTTCCAGTGTTTTCGTCTTTTTCTGCTTTATCTCAGGCTATCTTATCATCGTTATTCTTCTTTCTCCAGCCTTTTCTCCTTCTTCTCTTTCTTCTTCTTCATATCATTCTCTATTTCATGAACCTAATCTCCACCTTTCTTTTTATTTTCCAATGTTTTCGTCTTTTTCTGCTTCATATCAGGCTATCTTATATGTTCTCTTTTTTCCTTATTTCTTCAGCCTAATTTTCTGTCCTTGTTTTGTTTTGTATATATGTCTTATTTTCTCCTCTTTCTTCTTCTTCATATCTTTCCCTATTTCACAAACCTAATCTCCACCTTTCTTTTTATTTTCCAGTGTTTTTGTCTTTTTCTGCTTCATCTCAGGCTATCTTATCATTGTTATTCTTCTTTCTCCAGCCTTTTCTCTTTCTTCTCTTTCTTCTTCTTCATATCGTTCCCTATTTCACAAACCTAATCTCCACCTTTCTTTTTATTTTCCAATGTTTTCGTCTTTTCTGCTTCATATCAGGCTATCTTATATGTTCTCTTTCTTTCCTTATTTCTTCAGCCTAATTTTCTGTCTTTGTTCTGTTTTGCATGTCTTATTTTCTCCTTCTCTTTCTTCTTCTTCATATCTTTTCCTAATTCTTGAACCTAATCTTTCCACCTGTCTTTTTTTTATTTTCCAATGTTTTCGTCTTTTTCTGCTTCATCCGTACCTCCTTTCCTTCTTGCTTCTTTATATTCTTTTATCCTTATTCCTTCAATGTAGCCTAATCTCTCCTGCCTTCCTTCTTTTTATTTTCCACTATTTTTTTTCTGTCATCTCAAACAGTCTTAGATTTTCTCTTTTTCCTTATTTCATTAACTTAATCTTCCTGGCATCCTCTTATTCTCTTATTCTTTCTCTCTCTGTTATATATTTCAAAGTCTAATGTCACTTTCCTTATATATAATTACACCCACAGCACTCCATAACATTCAAACAGTCTTGTATACCCTCTCTTTTACCTTATTTAATTTACGTAATCTTCCTGGCATCCTCTTATTCTCTTGTGTATCATTTATTTCTCTCTCTGTTATATATTTCAAAGTCTAATATCACTTTCCTCATATATAATTACACCCACAGCACTCTATAACATTCAAACAGTCTTGTATACCCTCTCTTTTTCATTATTTAATTTACGTAATCTTCCTGGCATCCTCTTATTCTTTCTCTCTCTGTTATATATTTCAAAGTCTAATATCACTTTCCTCATATAATTACACCCACAGCACTCCATAACATTCAAACAGTCTTGTATACCCTCTTTTTTATTATTTAATTTACATAATCTTCCTGGCATCCTCTTATTCTCTTATGTATCATTTCTTTCCCTCTCTGTTATATATTTCAAAGTCTAATATCACTTTCCTCATATAATTACACCCACAGCACTCCATAACATTCAAACAGTCTTGTATACCCTCTCTTTTTCATTATTTCATATACGTAATCTTCCTGGCATCCTCTTATCCTCTTATGTATTATTCCTTTCTCTCTCTGTTATATATTTCAAAGTCTAATATCACTTTCCTCATATAATTACACCCACAGCACTCCATAACATTCAAACAGTCTTGTATACCCTCTCTTTTTCATTATTTCTTCAACCTATTCTTCTAAGCATCCTTCTCTTTCATTTGTATAATTTCTTTCTCTTTCTGTTAAATATTTCAAAGTCTAATAACACTTTCCTCATATAGAATTACACCCACAGCACCCCAAACAAAGCAACCTCACACGCCTTATTTCTTCAACCTAATGCTTCTGTTATCCTCTGTTGTTTTCCATTGATTGTTTAATTTTTCTTCTATATCTCTTTAAAAATCTTATGTGTCATGTTCTCCTTTTCCTTATTTCTTCAACCTGTTCTTCTAAGCATCCTTCTCTTTCATTTGTATCATTTCTCTTTTTGTCATATATTTGGAACAGTCTAATACCTTCTCTCTTCCCTGTTACATAATTACACCCACAGCACTGTATTGTGTCTTAAACAGTCTTGTATACCTTCTTCTTCCTTATTTCTTCAACCTGTTCTTCTAGGCATCCTCCTTTTTCATTTGTATCATTTCTCTTTTTGTCATATATTTGGAACAGTCTAATACCTTCTCTCTTCCCTGTTGCATAATTACACCCACAGCACTCTATTACGTCTTAAACAGTCTTGTATACCCTCTCTTTTTCATTATTTCTTCAACCTATTCTTCTAAGCATCCTTCTCTTTCATTTGTATCAGTCTCTCTTTTTGTCATATATTTGGAACAGTCTAATACCTTCTCTCTTCCCTGTTACATAATTACACCCACAGCACCCCAAATAAACCAACCTCACACGCCCGCCTCACCCCCTAACAGGTCTACACATGCGGGGAGTGTGGCATCAAGATCCAGGGCACCGTGTCCATCGTGCGGCACCTCCTGGCGCACGACAATGACACACAGCAACATCAACAGCAGCAGAAGGGGGCCGGCAGTGTGTCTCTCGTCAATGGGGGCACTGCGGTAGGGGAGGGGGGTGGGGATGATGATGCCGTAGGAGTTATTATGGTGAACGGGGACGGTAAATACGACGGCAGCGACTTCAGCAGCGGAAGGGACGGGAACGGGAACGCGGTGTTTTACGTGACGACCGGCGATAACGGACTCGTCAACGGGTGCGAGGAGGAGAAGAACCTCGGGAACGGCATCACCATCAAGGGAAACGACGACGGGATAGACTCGCACTTCATGAGGAGTCTCGCCGTGCATTCTATAGACGCCGCGACGCTCAACAACAACGGAACAGCGCCTCAAACCACGCACATAGACCCTGACCCCTTGGAAATATTACCGGGGGAGTTAGGCAATATCGCAATGACTCAGCCGCTTCACGAGAGCATGCAAGTCGAAATCAACCCTCTCGACATACTCACGACGGTTATGGAGGAGGACCAACGTAGCGACAACCCAGTCTTCCCGCCCGAGCACTTCCTCCTGACCCTCCCAGCGCCGGCACACTTCCTCGAGGGCGCCGGTGATCCAGGGCCACAGGAGGAGATGTTGGAGGGGCCGCAGGAGAGCCAGGAACAGGAGGAGGATGCGGGAAGTATAGAGGGGTATGGGGATGTGCCGAGTGATATTCTGCTTGATCATCCTGGTGTGTATAACTGCGATAAGTGCGAGGAGATGTTCCGCTATCAACACCAGCTGGTCTCACATAAACACCAGGTATGTAGGTGTGTGTGTGTGTGTGTGTTTCATTAATCAGTGTGTGTGTATGTATATAACTGTGTGTGTGTGTGTGTGGGTGTATGTATGAAACTGTGTGTGTATGTGTGTGTGTATGTAACTATCTGTGTGTTGTGTTTTTTATATATGTTAAATTTAGATATCATGCGTGTTTTTCTTATCTGTTATATCTCATGGCTCTTGAAGGTTGTAATTGTGTATTGGTGTTTGATTACTAGTATCTGTATCTACATTAACCTTTTTTTTATGACTGTTCATTAGGGATTTTGATGTTTATATATAGACAGTCTTGCACCTTTCCGAAACACACACACACACACACACACACACACACACACACACACACACACACACACACTCTTGCGCCATATCCCAAATACACACACACACACACACACTCCAAACACCCCACCCTCACCAAACACACCCTTACACCCCACCACACCCTCTCACACACATCTCCCCCACTCACTCAAACACACCCGCCTTCCCAAACAGGTTCACCAGTCGCTCGAGGCCCAGTACGAATGTCAGGTGTGCGGTCTGGAGTTCCCGGTGGTGCAGGAGCTCAAGAGGCACATGGTCACACACGCCGGCTCGGTCCTCATCTCCTGCGGCGTGTGTGGGCAGACCTTCCCCGACAGACCCTCGCTTAAGGCTCACACTGTCACGCATGGGTTAGTGTCGTCTTGTCTTCTCTGTTTCTTCTTTTTCTTCCTTCTTTTTCTGCTTATTCTAGAGCCACATTTTTATTTTAAGTCTTCTCCCTCTTTCTCATCTCCTTCTTTCCTTGTCCCTCTCCCTCCCACCTCTTTTTATTCCATTTTTCTCTCTCTTTGCTGCATTTTTTTCTCTAGTTTTGTCTTCTTTGCTCCCTCTTTGTCTTCTTTTGTTTTCTCCTTCTTACTCCTCTTCTTGTCTTTGTTATTTTTTCTTTGTCTTGTTCTTCCTCTGTTTATCTTGTTTTCCTTCCTTTTCCTCTTTCTCTTCTTCCTTCTCTTTCTCCTTCTTACTCCTCTTGTCTTTGTCCTTTTTTCTTTCTTCTTTGTCTTCTTCTTCCTTATTCTTTTTATCTTGTCTTCCTTCCTTTTCCTCTTTCTCTTCTTCCTTCTCTTTCTTCTTCTTACTCCTCTTCTTGTCTGTCCTTTTTTCTTTCTTTGTCTTCTTCTTCCTTCCTCTTTTTATCTTGTTTTCCTTCCTTTTCCTCTTTCTCTTCTTCTCTTTCTTCTTCTTACTCTTCTTGTCTTTGTCCGTTTTTCTCTTCTTCTTTCGTTTCCTCTATCTTCTTATCTTCTACGTTCCTTATTTTCTTCTATGTCTTGTTGGTCTTCTTTCTCTCCTTCTCTTCTTTTGTCATCTTTTTTCCCTATCTCTTCTTTCTCTTCTTTCTCTTCCTCTTTCTTCTTATCTTCTACGTTCCTTATTTTCTTCTACGTCTTCTTGGTCTTCTTTGTCTCCTTCTCCTCTTCTTTTTCTATTCTCCTTCTCTGTTCCTAACCTAACCTTTTTTTTCTATTCTCCTTCTCTTTTCCTAACCTAACCTAACCTCTTTTTTCTATTCTCCTTCTCTGTTCCTAACCTAACCTAACCTTACCTCCTTTTTCTATTCTTCTCTTTTCCTAACCTAACCTAACCTTACCTCCTTTTTCTATTCTCCTTCTCTGTTCCTAACCTAACCTAACCTAACCTCTTTTTTATTCTCCTTCTCTGTTCCTAACCTAACCTAACCTTACCTCTTTTTTATTCTCCTTCTCTGTTCCTAACCTAACCTCTTTTTTATTCTCCTTCTCTGTTCCTAACCTTACCTCTTTTTTATTCTCCTTCTCTGTTCCTAACCTAACCTCTTTTTTATTCTCCTTCTCTGTTCCTAACCTAACCTAACCTTACCTCTTTTTTATTCTCCTTCTCTGTTCCTAACCTAACCTAACCTAACCTCTTTTTTCTATTCTCCTTCTCTGTTCCTAACCTAACCTCTTTTTTTCTATTCCCCTTCTCTGTTCCTAACCTAACCTAGCCTTCTACTGGCCATTCCTTTCTCCTATTCCTCTTCTTTCCCTTCTTCCCTTCTCTCTTTCATCATTTTTCCCTCTTTTTTTCCCCCCCCCGTTAACTTGCCTTCTTCCTTGTAAATAATAAAGGGAGAGGCGTAAACCAACCATTTATTTTGCCTTGTGTTCCAGAGGATCGACGGAGCGGTCCAACAAGTGTGAGTCCTGCAGCGTCGAGTTCGCCTCCAAGTCTGAGCTGACACGGCACATCGTGAAGTACCAGGGAACTTGCAACCCCAACAAGAGTGGTAAGGGGGAGGCTGATGATGATGAAGAGGAGGAGGAGGAAGAAGATGAAAACGGGATAGACTTGACAAATAGACAGACAGGCAGAGATAGAAAGACAGCTATTATATATATACACAAACAAAAGAGACAGACAAACAGATAGACAGGCAGATAGAACAGATAGACAAATAGAAAGACAGCTAGAATGGAGAAATAGATATAGGACAGACATACAGATAGACAGAGAGATAAACAAGGATAGGACAGTCAGATAGCAAGACAGGTAGGTTAGACAAACAGATATAGGACAGGCATACAGATAGACAGAGAGATAAACAGTGAATGATAGAACAGTCAGATCGCAAGACAGCTAAGTTAGACAAACAGGAATATGGGAGAGGAAAAACAGTACCAATCTGTGTCCATGATTTCAATAGTTGTTTTCTTGGTTTCCTATTTTTCTGTTTCTATTTTCTATCTCTGTCCAATGAATTCAATACCATAGTTGCTTATTTCTCAGTCTCTCTCTAACACACCTTCACCCTTACACCCCATGCTAACAGGGGCTACTATGTGCATCTGTTTCCTATCTCTGTCCATAAATTAAACGGTTATTTCCCTATTTCCTATTTATATTTCCATTTTGTAGTTATTTCTCTATATCTCAGTCTCTCTAACACACCTTCACCCTTGCTCCCCATGCTAATAGGGGCTACTATGTGCTTGTTTCCTATCTCTGTCCATAAATTAAACAGTTATTTCCCTATTTCCTATTTATATTTCCATTTTGTAGTTGTTTCTATTTCTCAGTCTCTCTAACACACCTTCACCCTTACACCCCATGCTAACAGGAGCTGCTATGTACTTCTGTTTCCTATCTGTCCATAAATTAAAGTTATTTCCCTATTTCCTATTTATATTTCCATTTTGTAGTTGTTTCTATTTCTCAGTCTCTCTAACACACCTTCACCCTTGCACCCTATACCAACAGGAGCTGCTATGTGTTTCTGTTTCCTA
Organism: Eriocheir sinensis; assembly: GCF_024679095.1. NCBI lineage: Eukaryota > Metazoa > Arthropoda > Malacostraca > Decapoda > Varunidae > Eriocheir > Eriocheir sinensis. Next base: position 2,874,693 of record NC_066569.1, on the reverse strand, counting down.
TCTCTGTCCATAAATTAAACAGTTATTTCCCTATTTCCTATTTATATTCCCATTTTCTAGTTGTTTCTGTTTCTCAATCTCTCTAACACACCTTCACCCTTACACCCCATGCTAACAGGGGCTACTATGTGCATCTGTTTCCTATCTCTGTCCATAAATTAAACGGTTATTTCCCTATTTCCTATTTATATTTCCATTTTGTAGTTATTTCTCTATATCTCAGTCTCTCTAACACACCTTCACCCTATCACCCTATACCAACAGCGGGTGCTATGTGTTTCTGTTTCCTTTCTCTGTCCATAAATTAAAGTTATTTCTCTATTTCCTATTTATATTCCCATTTTCTAGTTGTTTCTGTTTCTCAATCTCTCTCTAACACACCTTCACCCTTACACCCCATGCTAACAGGGGCTACTATGTGCTTGTTTCCTATCTCTGTCCATAAATTAAACAGTTATTTTCCTATTTCCTATTTATATTCCCATTTTCTAGTTGTTTCTGTTTCTCAATCTCTCTAACACACCTTCACCCTATCACCCTATACCAACAGGAGCTGCTATGTGTTTCTGTTTCCTATCTCTGTCCATAAATTAAACAGTTATTTCCTTATTTCCTATTTATATTTCCATTTTGTAGTTATTTCTCTATTTCTCAGTCTCTAACACACCTTCACCCTTACACCCCATGCTAACAGGGGCTGCTATGTGTTTCTGTTTCCTATCTCTGTCCATAAATTAAACAGTTATTTCCCTATTTCCTATTTGTATTTCCATTTTGTAGTTATTTCTCTATATCTCAGTCTCTCTAACACACCTTCACCCTTACACCCCATGCTAACAGAGGGCGTGCGCTGTGCTACATGCGGGGAGGATCTGCCCACGCTGGAGGCCCTGAAGGTACACCGACGCACGGCCCACCCCACCCCTGAGGTCACCCCGGGCTCTGGCAAGAAGGGCTTTGAGTGCGACTACTGCGGCAAGACCTTCAACTGCCGATCCAATCTGCGTGACCACCTGGTGTGTGTGGGTGTGGGCGTAGGATTTTTTTTTATTTTATTTATTTATTTATTTTTTACAGCAAAGGAGACAGCACTAGGGCACAAATAAAAAGGAAACAACAATAAAAAAATGCCCGTAACTCAATGGATGGATGGAAAGAGAGAAAAAGTGTGTGTGTGTGTGTGTGTGTGTGTGTGTGTGTGTGTGTGTGTATTGCAGCCTTACCTAGTGTGCGAGACCATCTACTGTTTGTGTTTGTGTGTGTTTGTGAACATGGGAGAGAAAGGAAGTGAAGAAAATGTGTGTGTGTGTGTGTGTGTGTGTGTGTGTGTGTGTGTGATGGATGGAAAGAGGGAGAAAAAGTGTGTGTGTGTGTGTGTGTTGCAACTTTACCTAGTGTACGAGACCATCTGCTGTTTGTGTTTGTGTGTGTTTGTGAACGTGGGAGAGAAAGGAAGTGAAGAAAATGTGTGTGTGTGTGTGTGTGTGTGTGTGTGTGTTAACCTAATCTAAGCTACCCTAATCTAACCCCACTTCACCTAACCCAAACTAACCTACCCTACCCTACCCTACTCTAACCCCAGCTCAACCTAACCTAACCCACCCTATCCTAACCTAACCTTACCTTACCTACCCTACCCTACCCTACTCCTCAGCTAACCTAACCCTACCCTAACCTACCATAAACTTACCCAAGCTAACCTAATCTAACCTAGCCTTACCTTACCTTACCTTACCTTACCTTACCTTACCTTACCTTACCTTACCTTACCTTACCTTACCTACCCATACCAAGCTCATCTAACATAATCTAACCAAAAAACAAATATTATACAGTGAACTACTAGATTATATGGGCCCCTCTATCTAACTTAATCTAACATCCCTTCCCCAGGTGGTCCACACGGGGGAGAAGCCGTACCCCTGTGACATCTGCGGCAAGTCCTTCAGCTTCATCCACAACATGAAGACACACCGCCTCACCCACAACGAGGGGCGGAACGAGGTCTGCCCATACTGCGACAAGGCCTACAAGAGCAAGATATCCCTCTACTACCACATGAAGAAGGGGAACTGTAAGGGGCTGTCCACGAAGGAGGTGCGGAAGAGTGGCCTTGTTGATTATTATGATTATTATTACTTTTTATCTAACTAAAAAAAAAATGTCCGTGCCAAGACGGGCTTGGGCCAACCACCAGGCCAGTGAAGAAAGCCTTCCAACACCACAGGCGAAGACATAAAAAAAAAGAGTATTGATGGAGGTATTGAGAACAAGTGATCTTAGAATGCTGAGGTATATGGCGTGGATCAGGTGGCAAGATAGGGTGTCCAGTGCAGATGTAGCTAACAGATGTGGAGTAGAGGACCTGGAAACACTGCTCAGAGGGGAACGACTCTGATGGTTTGGACATGTGAAGAGAGCAGGGGAGGATACAGTGCTGGGAGTTTTAGTAGAGGACCTGGAAACACTGCTCAGGAGGGAAAGACTCTGATGGTTTGGACATGTAAAGAGAGCAGGGGAGGATACAGTCCTGGGAGTTTTAGTAGAGGACCTGGAAACAGTGCTCAGAAGGGAAAGACTCGGATGGTTTGGACATGTAAAGAGAGCAGGGGAGGATACAGTGCTGGGAGTTTTAGTAGAGGACCTGGAAACACTGCTCAGAAGGGAAAGACTGATGGTTTGGACGTGTAAAGAGAGCAGGGGAGGATACAGTGCTGGGAGTTTTAGTAGAGGACCTGGAAACACTGCTCAGAAGGGAAAGACTCTGATGGTTTGGACATGTAAAGAGAGCAGGGGAGGATACCGTGCTGGGAGTTTTAGTAGAGGGCCTGGAAACACTGCTCAGAAGGGAAAGACTCTGATGGTTTGGACATGTAAAGAGAGCAGGGGAGGATACAGTGCTGGGAGTTTTAGTAGAGGACCTGGAAACACTGCTCAGAAGGGAAAGACTCTGATGGTTTGGACATGTGAAGAGAGCAGGGGAGGATACAGTGCTGGGAGTTTTAGTAGAGGACCTGGAAACGGTGCTCAGAAGGGAAAGCCTCTGATGGTTTGGACATATAAAGAGAGCAGGGGAGGATACAGTGCTGGGGGTTTTAGTAGAGGACCTGGAAACAGTGCTCAGAAGGTAAAGACTCCAATGATTTGGACATGTAAAGAGAGCAGGGGAGGATACAGTGCTGGAAGTTTTGGAGAGATTGGAGGTAGAAGGAAGGAGACCAGTTGGTAGACCTAGGAAAACATGGAGAAGGTGTATACAGGAAGACTTGGCATTGATGGGATTGGATGAGCATCAGGCAGAAGACAGAGTAGAATGGAGGAGAGCCATAAAGCGTCCAACCGCTCAGGAAGAGTGAACACGGATGGTAAACAAAATGATGAATGATGATGATGATGATGATTAGCTATTCATTAATCATCTCTCTACTTAAATATCTACTTTTTTTTTCCTTCTCATTAGAAAATACATACACATATACAGTCCCTCAAATAGTACAGTTTCCAATAGTCCGGTTTCGGTTTTATATGGATTTTCATAGAAGACCTTTTTAGGATATTTAAATTTCCTGCCCGTTGGGAAATTCAAAAATCCTAAAAAAATTATGAAAATCCACATAAAACCAAAACTGAACCATTGGAAACCGTACTATTTGAAGGATGACTGTATACTGAATGGACAACACCTTTCACCGACACACACATATCACTGACCCCATACCTCCCTGTCTGGTCTAAGGTGCCGGAGGGTTACCACCGTTGCACCGAGTGTCTGCAGATGTTCGCCAGTGAGGAGCGTTACAAGATCCACAAGGACAAGGGCCACTGCCAGGTCTCCCATCGCTGCCAGCACTGTGGTCTGCGATGCTCCACCGAAGTCAGGCTACACAACCACCTGCAGAAGGGCCTGTGTCTCAAGAAGGTGTGTGTGTGTGTGTGTGTGTGTGTGTGTATTTACCTGGTTGTGAAATACAGGACAAGAGCCGTACTAGGGTCGTGCTGTCCCGTCTCCGTAACGCTTATTATCCAGTTTGGCTTTAAATTCATGAATCGTTTTTGCACACACAGTCTCCTCGTCAAGTCCATTCCATGTTCTGTATGGAAAACTGTATTTCTTGATGTCTCTCCTACAGTCACTTTTCTTCAATTTCTTACCATTGCCTCTAGTCACACTTCTGTCACGTACCACTAGGTCTTCCCTGTCCAATTTCTCCAATCCCTCCTGTATCCTGTGCAATGCTATTAGGTCCCTTCTCTCTCTTATTCTCTCCAGTGTTGTTAGTCCCAATTTCTCCAGTCTTTCTTCATAAGTTTGTTCTCTCAGAGTTTCCGGCAATTTAGTCGCTGCTCTCTTTATTCTTTCCAACTTTCTAATTTCTTTCTTCAATCTAGGTGACCACACTAATGCTGCATATTCCAGTCTTGGACGTATCATCGATGTCATTAGTTTCTTCACCATTTCTTCATCTAAATCAGTGTTTCTTAAACTTTTTTGTGCAGCGGACCCCTTTTATTAAAATTACTCATGTAGCGGACCCTTTATTATTATAATTTTATTATATTAAATTACTTCCATCCCAATGTGACTTAGCCACTGTAAAAAGCCATCAGGATTTGGTGCTACAAAAATAGGAATTTATGACGTTTTGGCCGAAAATTTGACTGAAATCGATATTAAAAATTATCCTGCGGACCCCTTGGAACATTCCACGGACCCCTGGGGGTCCGCGGACCACACTTTAAGAAACACTGATCTAAATATGTAAATGCTGCTTTTATGTTTCTAAGAAGATTGTATGTTTCCCCAGTTATCCTATTTATTTGCTTTCCAAAGAACAACTTGTCTGTTATTGTCACTCCCAGATCTTTTTCCTCTGTTTTTTTCATGATTCTTTCATAACTCCGAGAGTAGTTCCCTGATATTCGTCTACTGCTCTTACCAAACTCCATCACACTACACTTCTTTGTATTGAATGTCATTTCCCATTTGCGTGACCATTCGCTTATTCTGTCGAGATCTTGGCTCAGGGCTACACAGTCTTCTTTATTAGCCACCCTCCTCATTATTTAGCATCATCAGCACACTTATTCACATAGCTTGTCACCCCTTCTGTCATGTCATTAATATATATTACGTGTGTGTGTGTTAGTGTGAGTAAAAGAACATATTTGAGAGTATATAAGAGCAGGAAAATGAAGAGAAGAGAAGAGAGAGAAAGCTGCTTAGTACTGTACTTAAAAGAGAATGAAGAGAACGCATGAAAAGCCTAACATCACACACCTCCTGAATCTCACCCATTAACCCCCACCCCCCCCTCTTTCCCACAACCCCAGGAGTCCCCCAGCAGCACCTCCGACAACCCACCGAAGCGTCGCAGAGGGCCGAACAAGGAACGCGAGAAGCCACAAGAGGAGATCGTTTGTGACCGCTGTAACTACACCAAGGACTGCTGCTGCACCTTCTCCTGCAAGCACTGCGGGAAACGAGTCTTCTCCATCATGGCGTATACGAACCACCAGGACAAGACGTGTTCGGTCCTTAAGCAGCGGAGGGAGCGTATCCGAATGGCCATCATGGAGAAACGGAGGCGGAGGGAGGACCCGACCTTACCCCCATTGCCAGACTCGGCGCTCCTACTCCCCGAGACCCCAGTGCATAATTCGGGGAGGTTCGCCCTACAGCGGAACCTCATGCGGGACTCCAGCCGGCATTCAGTCATCCGGCAACTCGTAAAAAGGTCATCCTCGTCGACGCCGGAGGAGAGAAAGGTCAAGGTCGTGAAAGTAACTCAGTCGAAAATTGAGACGCTGTTTGGCGCCGCACCGACCCCCAAGCCAAGCACTCCTACCACTGCCACCACCCCTACGCCACCACCCTCCACCACTACCACCACTATGACAAGCGCACCAGCAGCCCCCGTCACCACCACAGTGCAGGAGGAAGGCGAGGGGGATGATAGTAGTTCGGGTAGCCTAACGGACCTCTCTACTTTCACGTCGCCAAATATTCTGCAGCCAGTGACCCACGCAGGCGAGTGAGGTGCTGCCGCCTGGTGCCGAGATGAAACACTACCACCAGCGCCCTCTTGCTAGCCTAATGGGTCTTTGCACGAGGAGCCGGCACCTCTTAACTTGTCAGGGATGTGCGTGTATGTGTCTTGTGTGTTTTGGGACCTGTACACACACACACACATGCATGCTATACACCTCTTTCTGTGACTATGTGTGGTTTAAGGGGATGTGTATGGGTGTGTATAAACTGGTTGCACCCCTTATGACATTGCTTACACCCCCTGCCACCATAAATAAAGATGGAGACAAAGAAGAGGGGAATGTGATATGGAGGATGCGTATGTGTAAACAGTAGCCGCTCACACCCCTTACCATGAAGACATCAGGCTAGGGGGATGCGCTCTAACATGGCAGGAAACAACGCACACACCCCATGCATAGAAAGGCCGGGGGGATATGTAGAAGTACAGAACGGTAGAACATATGCTGACACCCCTGACCGTAAAACATCTGACTAGTGGTATGTGCTTGTGTATAAAATGGCTAATGTTTGCACCCCTTACCATGGAAATACTGGCTTAGGGGGATGTGCAGAGTTATTAAATGTCAGAACCTAATGTTTGCACCCCTTACCATGAAAATACTGGCTTAGGGGGGATGTGCAGAGTTATAAAATGGAGGAACCTAATGTTTTGCACCCCTTATAATGGAAATACTGGCTGAGGGGGGATGTGCAGAGCTATTAAATGTCAGAACCTAATGTTTGCACCCCTTACCATGAAAATACAGGCTTAGGGGGGATGCGTAGAGTTATAAAATGTCAGAAAGTAGCGCAAACACCTCTTCCCGTGAAAATATTTGGCTTCGGGGAGATGCGTCAAGTAGAAAATAGCAAAACTTTATCCTGACACCCCTTATGGAAAACGTCTGTCCCAGGGAGGATGCGTATGAATGATAAAATGATGAAATACCCCTTACTCTGCGGATCCCTGGCCTGGGGGGTGAAGGGGGGATGTGTACATATATCAGTGACTGCTGCTGAATAGTCACACCCTCACACATCACCCCCATACGATCAGCCGTAGTGGGATGTGTATATGTGTTTTTTTGGCATTATGTCACACCCCACCCCTTATGACACCAGGAACAGTGACGGTGGGATGCGCATGAGTGTGCTGCGATATTACGAACATACGATTCACCTCCTCTACGACGAAGCTGAAGGGGGGATGCGTAGAATGTATCCGGACGTTATGTGATATGCGCACCCCTTACGACGAGGAATGATGGCTGAAAGAGGGATGTGATGGTGGGCGTTCAATCCCTTTACGACGGAACGAAAGGGGGTATGCGTGGAGTGTGCCCTGATGTTATGTGATACTCGCACGAGAGGGATGTGTTATAGGGGTGGAGAGAGACAGCTGAGGTTACGGTTCGCCAAAGACACGGAACACCAGTTGACGCGGCGATTACGAAACTCAGACACGCAACACTCGACACCCAAAACCGAGCTTGTGTTAGTTTGCATCTAGCGGGCGGAACTCTAGTTGACGCAGCGATTACGAAACTCAAACACGCAACACTCAACACCCAAAACCGAGCTTGTGTCAGTTTGCGTCGGGCGCCGTTACGAACAGGCATACGACACTGTTACGAGAGGTCGGGCGTCGTCGTGAACAGGCTTACGACACTGTGTTACGAGAGGAGGTGATACGGCAGGTGTTTACGTACGTCCTCGGTTTCGTACTCACAGACACTTATCTCCATGTACCTGACTTTTCTGAGTGCCAAAGAAAGGCTTGTGTCGAGAGGTGGCGGGATGGTGGTGATGGCAGAAAGAGAGAGAGAGAGTGAGAGAGAAGGGAGATTGATTTTGAAGAAGGAAAAGTGCGATTGAGGAGAAAAAAAGAGGAGAATAAGATAAAGAAGATGTGGAGAAAAAGTGGAAGGTGGCAGATAAAGTGAGAGAGAAGGGAGATTGATTTTGAAGAAGGAAAAGTGAGATTGAGGAGAATAAGATAAAGAAGAAGATGTGGAGGAGAAGTGGAAGGTGGTGGATAAAGAGTATATGGAGAAAGATGAATGAGTGGAAGAGAAAAAAGTACCGTAGCATAAAGGAAGAAGAGAATGGTGGCAGAGAGAGAGAGCGAGAAAGAGAGAGAGAGAGAAGGGAGAGGGTGATTGAAGAGATAAAGGAAGGGAAGTAAGATTAGGAGGAAGAGGAAATGTTGGATAAAGAAGGAGATCAAGGAAGTAGAAAAGGAGGAAGAAGAGGAGGAAGAGGAAAAGGAGAGGGTGGATAAAGAAGAGGAAGGAAGGAATAACACGGAAGAGAAGGAAGGAGTTAAAGAACACAAAAAGGAGAAGAAAGAAGAGAAGGAGATCAAGGAAGTAGAAGAGGAGGAAGAAAAAGAGATGATGGATTAAGAAGAAGAGAAGGAAGGAGAAAAAGAGGAGAAAGAAAAGGAGGATAAGGACACAGAAAGAGTCCCTTGTACCTCCACACCAACACACACACATACATATCAAGGGAAGAAAGGAAGGAAGGTAGAACGATCTTGTGGTTATGAAGGAAGGCTGTATAGAAGGGAAGGAAGCAAGATGGAAAGGAAGGAAGAACTAATTTATAAAGGATCAGAAGGAAGGATGAAGTCTAATTTACGAGAGAATGGAAGGAAAGGAACAGAAGGGGAGGCTGTATAGAAAGGAAGGAAGAAAGAACTGTTTTACAAAGGATCAGAAGGAAGGATGAAGTCTAATTTATGAGAGAAGGGAAGGAAAGGAACAGAAGGGGAGGCTGTATAGAAAGGAAGGAAGAAAGAACTGTTTTACAAAGGATCAGAAGGAAGGAAGAAGTCTAATTTATGAGAGAAGGGAAGGAAAGGAACAGAAGGGGAGGCTGTATAGAAAGGAAGAAAGAAAGAACTGTTTTACAAAGGATCAGAAGGAAGGAAGAAGTCTAATTTACGAGAGAAGAAAGAAAGGAACGAAAGGTGAGGTCTTGTGGTTATGAAGGAAGGCTGTATAGAAAGGAAGGAAGCAAGATTGAAAAGAAAGAAAGAACTCATTTACGAAGGAACAGAAGGAAGGAAGAAGTCTAATTTACAAGAGAAGAGAAGGAAGGAAGGCAGGTGAAGCATTAACAAAGGAAGGAAGCAAAATAGAAAGGAAGAAAGAAATAACTCGTATACGAAGGAACGGAAGGAAGGATGAAGTCTAATTTACGAGAGAGGGAAGGAAAGGGAACGGAAGGTGAGGTCCTGTGTTGTTTACGACTGTTGTTTGGTTCTTCTCAGCTTGTGATAGTAAATTTAAGCCTACGAACAAGGGAGTGCGGAAGGGCGAGTGACAGACGACACCAGACGAACTTAAAAAAAAAAAAAATTAAATGAAAAAAAAACATCACAACTCCATGACAGACAGAGTGGATATGTTCGTATGTGTGTGTGTGTGTGTGTGTGTGTGTTTCCCGTGTACATATGTGTGTGTGCGCGTTTAAGTCCTTCCTTTAGGGGTGGAAACTTCCCTTTTTTTCCCCTAAACACGAGTCGAAAGGAGGTTTTTTATATTGTTCTTGTATATATATGTGTTTAATTTATCAAGAAACGTCGGATATCGTATGAGCGATTACTCCCTTTTTTTTGTTACGTGATGACGGTTATGCGTAATGACGTGATGGCCGGTTCCAAGTGTCATGCAATTTATCAAGAAATGTTCGGTACTTTTAGCCACGACGACATTTTATGCATCATCGGAACTGTGTACGTAATGTTACCATGCCCAGTTACAAATGTCATGCAGGTTATCGAGAAATACAGCCGTCCCTCAAACAGTACGGGTTCCAATAGTTCGCTTTTGGTTTTATGTGGATTTTCTGAGACGACTTTTTAGGATTTTAAAATTTCCCAACAAGCAGGAAATTTAAAAATCCCAAAAGATCTTCTATAACAATCCGTATAAAACCAAAACCGAACTATTGGAAACTGTACTATTTGAGGGACGACTGTGTTCGGAATGCTTTGAGCCAATACGATTTTTTACGTATCGTCGGAACTACACAATGCTACGACGCCCAGTTCGTAATGTGATGCAACTTACCCACAAAGATTTCCGTCGGTGTTCCCAGACGCTTCCACCTCTCACATCAGCTGTTTACAAAGGCCTAAAAGGTGATCAATGAGGTTCTAATGAGTGTTTCCTTAGGTTCATGTTTTTATTTTTATTTATTTATTTTTTTATTTATTTATTTTTTTTTTTTCATTGTTGCCTATTGCGCCGGTAGGCATCTTCCCGGTGGGGCCTGATGGTCGGCCCAAGGCTTCTTCCAGGTGGGGCCTGATGGTCGGCCCAGCCCGTTCTGGCGCAGGCAAGTGTTTATAGGGTTAAACTACCACCAAGGTCATCAAGCTACCCCTGGAAATGCCCCAGAAAACCTGTACGAAAGCTTTTTTAAGTATATGTGCAATGAGGTTGGTGTTATCAGATGCTTCCAATCCTCACGTCAACTATTTCCAAAGGCCAAAAATGAGGTCAATTGGGTTTTAATGAGTGTTTCCTTAGGTTCATGGTACAGAGGAAGGGTCAAACTACCTCCAAGGTCATCAAGCTACCCCTGGAAATGCCCCACAAAACCTGTACGAAAGCTTTTTTAAGTATGTGTGCAATGAGATTGGTGTTATCAGATGCTTCCAATCCTCGCGTCAACTATTTCCAAAGGCCAAAAATGAGGTCAATTGGGTTTTAATGAGTGTTTCCTTAGGTTCATGGTACAGAGGAAGGGTCAAACTACCACCAGGGTCATAAAACTACCCCCGGAAATGCCCATAACTCCTACGAAAACCCTGTCAAGTATGTGTGTTTATGAATTCGGCATTTGGCATTACGAGAGGCTACCACGAGTGATTTTTATACGTATATTCATGTCCAAAACCAAACCGTATCCAAGCTTCCACTTTTGGTCACGGGGGAGGCAGTACATTACCTACGCGTGTGTGAGTCTTCGGAACGTCGTACAGGGAACCGAATGTGTCTGTCGCTCGTCTTCCCAATGCATGAGTGTGTGGAGAACGTTTCGTCGTCCTTCCGAGTTCACGTTGCCTCGGAAAACACCGTAACATAAGAACAAAGTGTAATTTACCAGAACCTTTACGTAATCCATTGTCCGAAGGCATTGCAAACTACCCTCATTGTCTCTGATTGATATTATGATTCTTGCTATTATTATTATTATTATTATTATTATTATTATTATTATTATTATTATTATTATTATTGTTGTGTGTTTCTGTTCCCATATTTATTTCGAGTGGAATGGTTAAGTGGGTGGATGATGAAGGTGGTGGAGTGTGTGTGTGTGTGTGTGTGTGTGTGTGTGAGAGAGAGAGAGAGAGAGAGAGAGTCCAGCAGCTTAACACAGATGCAACTCGTCCGATAACACCGATCACTTACCCCTTCTAATAGTAATAACAATAACCGCAATGTACTCTGTAATAACACCATGAAAAGTGTGCGGGATGGAGCTCTCGTGGGCTGTAAGGTCGATAACTGACTCGATGGCTTCACTAATTGGTAATCTTAGGAACGTCATGAGTACAGAACGGCTACTTACCAAATGATAGTGTTTGTGGGCCAGTTTTATAGTCCAGAGGCCGGATTCATCAAACCACTTACGAGACCTGTTGATGGTAAGTCTTCTGGTAACTCCATCATCTAGGAACACTCTTGATCTTAAAGCGACTCCATTGGCTATGAAAGAATTGTCGAGCAGGCCAGTACTTCATTCACTGTCATCAGAGCAGCCCAAACACAAGGATCATTCATAGAGGACAGAGTTATTTAAAGACTTACCAACGACCAGTCTTGTAGTGGCTTGATAAATCCGGCCCCAGTACAGCAAATTTGTAAGCTCCCCAAACAAACACAAGGATCATTCGTAGAGGACAGATTTAATAAAAGACTTACCAACGACCGGTCTTGTAGTGGCTTGATAAATCCGGCCCCTGGCAAATTTGTAAGCTCCCCAAACACATACAAGGATCATTCATAGAGGACAGATTTACTAAAAGACTTACCAACGACCAGTCTTGTAGTGGCTTGATGAATCCGGCCCCAGTACAGCAAATTTGTAAGCTCCCCAAACAAATACAAGGATCATTCATAGAGGACAGATTTACTAAAAGACTTACCAACGACCGGTCTTGTAGTGGCTTGATGAATCCGGCCCCAGTACAGCGAATTTGTAAGCTCCCCAAACAAACACAAGGATCATTCGTAGAGGACAGATTTACTAAAAGACTTACCAACGACCGGTCTTGTAGTGGCTTGATAAATCCGGCCCCTGGCAAATTTGTAAGCTCCCCAAACAAACACAAGGATCATTCGTAGAGGACAGAGTTACTAAAAGACTTACCAACGACCGGTCTTGTAGTGGCTTGATAAATCCGGCCCCTGGCAAATTTGTAAGCTCCCCAAACACACACAAGGATCATTCGTAGAGGACAGATTTACTAAAAGACTTACCAACGACCAGTCTTGTAGTGGCTTGATAAATCCGGCCCCTGGCAAATTTGTAAGCTCCCCAAACACACACAAAACAAGACGAAAATTCCTTGTACGAAAGCTCTAGTGTTTGGCGTCGATATAAAAAGGAGGAAATTATAGGAAACCACTCAGGAAATCTCTTTAGCATCAGGCATTGAGTAGAAATAACAAATCATTGTGGAGAATATCCAGTCGTCCCTCAAATAGTACGTTTTTTTTTTTTATTTCCTGCTCGTTGGGTAATTTAAAAATCCTAAAAAATCTTCTTAGAAAATCCACATAAAACCAAAACCGAACTATTGGAAACCGTACTATTTGAGGGTCGGCTGTAGTTTGGTTTGGGCGCTTACAATGACTCGGTGTTGGACTGTCGAACTGGCCCTGTGTGTACCTATTGGAAGTGAGGGCCATTGACTTGTATTCATTTCCTTCTTGACTTGTAATACGAATCGATACTTTAATTCTACTTACCACCAAACGTTAGTATGTAAGTATTTTGTGTGATTTCAGTATATAAGAGAGTTTTTATGATTTATTGACTTATCTGATTCATATTGACTGATTTTTAATTGATTGGCTGATAGATTGACGACTATTGAATTGAGTGATTACGGGCTCTACACATACGTAATTTGGGTGAAGCATCATTAATACGTAACCTTCCAATCGACAACAGAAATAGCAGGAGAGCGTAAGGACTAAACTAACGTACGACAGTGTATAGTGTTATCTCGTACCTTTCACAAGCTAGCTAGACGTAAAACAAAGGACTCACGGGCAACTAGCAATGTCGTAGAAGGGTTAGGAATTAGCGACTAGCCTAATGTGTATAAGAAATAGACATAGCGGGTAGTTACGAGTAGTCACATGCCGGATCACCTCTCGTTAATTCTCTGTGATAGCCAAAGTCGACGCGAGAGTCCGAGAGAACACGATCGTAAGGGTAGGCGGCACGTAAGGCGGTCATATCATCGCGTTCACACCCCATCTGTAGCTCGTATACGATTCCCACATTCACTCACACACTCGTAGTCAAGCGTGGAGGGTCTGGTTACGTATGGAGTCAGTTCATATAAGTCTTCCCTGGTGGCGGTTTGAGTCTTTACGTATGACCCCAGGTGACGTAGTGGTTCGATGAGGGTATACGAAAATGTGGGGATGTCAAGGGGAGGTGGTGGGTGTGAAACTGATTACTTCGGAGCTGTCGGTGATGTGAGATTAACCCGGTAGCAGAAGGAATCATGTTTTTTAATAGTCCCTCCGAGCAAGAAAAATGAGAAAAAATCACCCCTCACACAAACCATTTCATAATATATATCAAAGCATTTGTGATCATATTTATCATCTATTTTGGGGGGTAAATATCATGGCACAAATTTGGCCCGTCACTGCTACTGGTGAAGCCACAAATTTGGCCCGTCGCTGCTACCGGGTTAAGGCAACAAAGATCACTTAGATTCGCATGAGTGTTTTTCACATTCACGGTGCAGAAGCCTCGGAAAACTACCACTAGGCTCATAACCAAGGCCAGGGTGGAACAATAATGCGTTTGAACTATCATCAGCGTGAAGAAGGGAGGGTAAACTTGTATACTATAAAACGGGAAAGTGCAAGGCGTGACAAATAACAGGGTGAGAATGCGAACAGTGATTTGGTGAAAAAATTACGTTCAAACTACCAACCATTAGAGTGATGTTTTAAGGGTGAACTCGTATACTATAAAACCTAAGAGTATGGAAGGGGTGACATTAGCAGAGTGTGAACAAGGGAGTTGATGGGGTGTAAGGGTGAGTTATTTATATCAGGGTAAGGGTGGGTGAGGTAGGGCGTAAGGGTGACATCATCTGCAGGCGCTTCCATTGGGGTCTGTGTCTTGTGATAGTGCGCATGGCTTAGTGTCGGTCTCGGCATGTCATACGTAAAAACAGGGTCGCCGTATTGCTGGTGTCGACGTATACATGATTTTTTTTGGTTGCTGCATGTCTCGTCAGGGTGTATATATTTGCGCGGTGTATACGTAATGAAGCGCTACTGGGTATTCGTATTTTGCATGAAGAGAGCAGTTCATTACGTTAAATTGGGGCTTTGGTTTCGAGTGGCGAGTGTGTGTGTGTGTGTGCATCGAGACATTACGTATTGCCGAGTGGTCGTATGTCTCCATTAAGAAAGCATTTCATAGGGTTGCATCCCGTCGTGTGTTCCCATACATCACAGTGGGTTGGAAATAGTTTTGGAATGACAGAAGTGTGTGTGTGTGTGTGCATCGAGACATTACGTATCGTCGAGTGGTCGTACATCCCCATTAAGAAAGCGTTTCGTAAGGTTGGATCCCGTCGTATGTTCCCTTACGTCACAGTGGATTGGAAATAGTTTTGGACTGACGGAAGTGTGTGTGTGTGTGTGTGTGTGTGTGTGTGTGTGTGTGTGTTAACCAGTCCTGCAGCAGCTCAAGCAAGTAAGAATGTTAGCCCTCACTGCCTCAGAAAATAAAAACAGCACTAGGGTCTTCAAATAGGAATGTGTGTTACTCTCTGCAGCTCTTTGAAAATCATGAGTCTTGTCTCTTTGTATTCAGATAGTGTTTTGACTCTCTGCTCCTCGTCTCTTAAAGTTACAAGTCTTTATTTATATTCAGACAATGTTTTAATTTTCTGTTGCTTCTTTTAAAATTACGAGTCTTGTCTCTTTGTATTCAGATAGCGTTTCAACTGTCGGCTCCTCGTCTCTTAAAGTTACAAGTCTTTATTTATATTCAGACAATGTTTTTATTTTCTGCTGCATCTTTTAAAATTACGAGTCTTGTCTCTTTGTATTCAGATTATTTTCTCTTCTCCTCTCCCTCATCTCTTAAAGTTACAAGTCTTTATTTATATTCAGACAATGTTTTTATTTTCTGCTGCATCTTTTAAAATTACGAGTCTTGTCTCTTTGTATTCAGATAGCGTTTCAACTCTCTGCTCCTCGGCTCTTAAAGTTCCAAGTCTTTATTTATGGTCAGACAACATTTTGATTTTCTGCTGCTCCTCTTAAAATTACGAGTCTTGTTTTGAGTAAGAGTGCATGTCATGTCGTATTTGTCGCCTCAGCTGTGTGATACTCTCCGCTGCTCTCTCAAAATTACTTGTCCTATTTATTCAGATGGCATTTCGTACCTCAGAAATAGTGGCATTGGAGTATCTTTCTTGGGCATTAGACTCACCCGCAATCATCTTCAGGAAAACTGTTCTCGTCAATCACCGAAAATAAGAGGCTTGTAATATTTGACTAATGTAACGCCCTCTTATCATACATCATAATTCCGTGCTTTTAATCCACCAGTTACGACTTCCACCATTTCTCAAGCCTGTCAATCACTGAAAATAAGAGGCTTGTAATATTTGACTAATGCAACGCCCTCTTATCCTACATCATAATTCCTAGCTATCAGTCCACCAGTTATGATTTAAGCCATTTCTCGAGCCTGTCGTGTACTTCTCTAGTGTATACATTATGTTGTAGCTACGTAATTGGGTTCATGTATAACATTTTTCAAGCTCCTCCTACATTCAACAGAGCACATTTCCGTGCTTTTAATCCACCAGTTAACATTTTTCAAGCCTGTCACTCACTGAAATTCAAGAGAGCACATTGGGGTTAATATTTAACTAATGTAACGCCCTCTTATTCAACAGAGCACATAATTCCGCGTATAACATTTTAAGCTCCTCCAGTTACAGACACATTGGGTCCAAGTATAACATTTTTCAAGCTCCTGCCACTCAACTGAAAATAAAAGGTTCATGTATAACATTTGAAGCTCCTCCTACATTCAACAGAGCACATTATCCTACATCATAATTTCAAGCTATCATTCAACAGAGCACATTGGGTTACATATAACATTTTCAAGCTCCTCATACTTCTCAAGTGTATGCATTATGTTGTCACACAGAGCACATTGGGTTCACATATAACATTTTTCAAGCTCCTCATACATTCAACAGAGCACATTGGGTTCACATATAACATTTTTCAAGCTCCACGTACACTCAACAGAGCACATTGGGTTCACATATAACATTTTTCAAGCTCCACGTACACTCAACAAATCACATTGGGTTCACATATAACATTTTTCAAGCTCCACGTACACTCAACAAAGCACATTGGGTTCATGTATAAGATTTTTCAAGCTCCACGTACACTCAACAAAGCACATTGCGTTCACATATAACATTTTTCAAGCTCCACGTACACTCAACAGAGCACATTGCGTTCACATATAACATTTTTCAAGCTCCACGTACACTCAACAGAGCACATTGGGTTCACATATAACATTTTTCAAGCTCCACGTACACTCAACAAAGCACATTGGGTTCACATATAACATTTTTCAAGCTCCACGTACACTCAACAAATCACATTGGGTTCACATATAACATTTTTCAAGCTCCACGTACACTCAACAAAGCACATTGGGTTCACATATAACATTTTTCAAGCTCCACGTACACTCAACAAATCACATTGGGTTCACATATAACATTTTTCAAGCTCCACGTACACTCAACAAATCACATTGGGTTCAAATAACATTTTTCAAGCTCCACGTACACTCAACAAAGCACATTGGGTTCACATATAACATTTTTCAAGCTCCACGTACACTCAACAAAGCACATTGGGTTCACATATAACATTTTTCAATTTCCTCATACATTCAACAGAGCACATTGGGTTCACATATAACATTTTTCAAGTTCCTCATACATTCAACAAAGCACATTGGGTTCAAGTATAACATTTTTCAAGTTCCTCATACATTCAACAGAGCACATTGGGTTCAAGTATAACATTTTTCAAGTTCCTCATACATTCAACAAAGCACATTGGGTTCACATATAACATTTTTCAAGTTCCTCCTACATTCAACAAAGCACATTGGGTTCAAGTATAACATTTTTCAAGCTCCTCATACATTCAACAGAGCACATTGGGTTCACATATAACATTTTTCAAGCTCCTCATACATTCAACAGAGCACATTGGGTTCAAGTATAACATTTTTCAAGCTCCTCATACATTCAACAGAGCACATTGGGTTCACATATAACATTTTTCAAGCTCCTCGTACACTGAACAAATCACATTGGGTTCACGTATAACATTTTTCAAGCTCCTCATACACTCGACAGGGCCAGAAGCGTTCGTGCCAAAGCCTAAAGCAATACGTAACGCAGTAAGTCTTGCAGTAGGACGGACACGGCAGCAGGTTGACAGGCGATAGTGTGTTCGTAATGGCTTTCTTTTACCTTTTATTTCCTTCCTAGGCCAAAGAGTCAGCCAGCCAGCCAGCACATTGTACGCTATTCATGTTAACTTTGCATATTAGCCTTACGAGTGTCAGCTTAGCGATGGCCAATACGATTTAACCCTTCCCAGCATCCACCAATACGATTTAACCCTTCCCAGCATCCACCAATACGATTTAACCCTTCCCAGCATCCACCAATACGATTTAACCCTTCCCAGCATCCACCAATACGATTTAACCCTTCCCAGCATCCACCAATACGATTTAACCCTTCCCACAATCCACCAATACGATTTAACCCTTCTCAGCATCCACCAATACGATTTAACCTTTCCCAGCATCCACCAGTGAGATTCATCCTTTCCTAGCATCCAACAATAACATAGCCTCTCCCAGCATCCACCAATGAGATTTCACCCTTCCCAGCATCCACCAGTAAGATTTAACCTTTCCCAGCATCCAGCAATAAGATACAGCCTCTCCCAGCATCCACTAATCACATTCAGCCTAGTTTGGAAAGGGGGCGTGGCTAACTCTTGAACTAGCCAATGATATGCTCTGAAAAGGGAAAGGGGGCGGGGCTAACTCGAAATAGCCAATGATATGCTCTGAAAAGGGAAAGGGGCGTAGCTAACTCGAAATAGCCAATGATATGCTCTGAAAAGGGAAAGGGGGTGGGGCTAACTCATGAACTAGCCAATGACATGCTCTGAAAAGGCAAAGGGGGCGGGGCTTAAGTGCCAAGTTAACATGAATGGGTCGTACAGGAGGTGCCGAGTTACATATCACCATCCCAAGTGTTCATCACCATTCCTTAGGCCAGACTATCACCACCACCACCACCACCACCACCACTATCACCACCACCACAGCCACCAGCACTCACGTATAGTCATCAGGGTATAGTTAAGTGCGGGAAATCGTCGTGCATATCCAAAGTCACCCTCGTAAGCGCCGTAACTTACCTCTACGTAATGTTGAAGCGACATTGCATGAGCTCGCCTGTGTCGCGAATACATACGATTGCTTGTTTACGTATGCTTCTGTGTGTATGTGTGTGTGTGTGTGTGCGTTTGTATTCTCTCGTTTATTTCTGTTACATATGCACTTGTAAATCTTATGTATGAGAGAGAGAGAGACTGCAATAATAGAGGTTACGTCAATGTTTTGTATGAAATATGTTAACTTAAACACAAATTCAGTACGTATAGGCGACTGGCGTGTGAGATTGTTACGTTTTCCAGTACGCTGTGTGACTGGGCAATGTGAAAGAGAGAGAGAGAGAGAGAGAGAGAGAGAGAGAGAGAGAGAGAGAGAGAGGGTGGTGTGGTGTACAGCTCCTCGCTAGGCTAAGCTCATCGGATCCGTCGAAGCTCTTAACCCCGAACAATCGCTCACAGCAATAAATGTCCCTGTTACGGCAGTGTTTCTGTAGACCTGTGTTTTTCTGACCCCTCGTGTGTGTTCGTGATTCACCATGTGCTGATTACGGGCTGGGCTAGTACTCCTCTGACCCAAGCAAGCCCATTATAGTGTATCTCTGGTGGGACCTTCACACACCACACACCCTTGGTCCCTCTTGCTCTAGAGGGAGAGTAACCACCCCTTGTCAGTGGAAAAATCCCGGGCCTGTGCAGGGTTCAAACCTCAGCCTGGTACCACAGAGCTCTACCACTGAGCTATCGGAGTGTGTGTGTGTTTGTGCTGTCTCTACAATATCGTCACCCTCATAAGATAATCGCCTAAGTCATTTTTCAGCAATTTCCAGGTTTTTGTTTACATCAGTTTTTCATCATGTGACGCTCATTTTTGCACAGTTCCCTGCGTTATTCAGGGTTTGAGTGTTCTAGAATTGGCCTTTTCATTCCTGCCTAAATCTTAAGCCAAATGAGATGATGACAGTTCTTTTCAGATTTCCTGTAAAGTACGTAGAAAATAATGACTGAGGTGGTTTGTTTACCAAGGTGATGATATTCAGGTTGGCACTGTTTATTACACCCAGGACAAACGGGTAGGCAAGAAACACATAATCGGCTGTAAACTTTAATAATAATTCCCAAAATCTCCCGGAATGCATACAACACCTCCATACATAAGCTGACATTTCCATCTATAAGCTTACGTTCCCACACCTAAGCTTATATTCCCATTCAGTACATAAGCTTTGATTCCCACACATAAGCAAACATTCCCATACATAAGCTTACATTTTCATATCTAAACTGACATTCCCATACATAAGCTTATATTCTCTTCCATAAGCTTACATTTCCCCTACCAACTGCAGCTACATTTCACCCATACAAACTCCCATACATAAGCTGACATTCCCATACAAAATCTTAAGTTCCCATACATAAGCTTAAGTTCACATACATAAGTTGATACTCCCATACGTAAGCTTATATTCTCTTCCATAAGCTTACATTCCCATACATAAGCTTATATTCCCTTCCATAAGCTTACATTCCCATACATAAGCTTATATTCCCTTCCATAAGCTTACATTCCCATACATAAGCTTATATTCCCTTCCATAAGCTTACATTCCCATACGTAAGCTTATATTCCCTTCCATAAGCTTACATTCCCATACGAAAGCTTATATTCCCTTCCATAAGCTTACATTCCCATACATAAGCTTATATTCCCTTCCATAAGCTTACATTCCCATACGAAAGCTTATATTCTCTTCCATAAGCTTACATTCCCATACGTAAGCTTATATTCTCTTCCATAAGCTGACATTCCCATACGTAAGCTTATATTCTCTTCCATAAGCTGACATTCCCATACGTAAGCTTATATTCTCTTCCATAAGCTGACATTCCCATACGTAAGCTTATATTCTCTTCCATAAGCTTACATATCCCCTACCATCTGCTGCTACATTCCACCCATACAAACTCCCATACATAAGCTGACATTCCCATACGTAAGCTTATATTCTCTTCCATAAGCTTACATTTCCTCTCCATCTACAGCTGCATCCCACCTGTACAAACTCCCATACATTAGCCGACATTCCCATACGTAAGCTTATACATTCCTATACCTTCTACAGCTAAATGTTTCAAATGTTACACCCCACCCATACAAAACTTAAAAGAAACGTGTGCTACATATATATTGCATTGCCCCCTCCTCCTGCATTATCTTAACTCTACAAAACAATAACAAGTATAAACGCCACAAACTCCATGACTAGGACGCCGACAACTTTGAGACACTTATAACATAGTACTTTCACCCCTAACAGCAGCACCGGAAGGCTTTATCATTTATATTTTATTACAGGTGGCTTTTTGTTAGGTTTATTTCCACTAGTATCCCTTCAAATCTCTCCTTTCCTAATACAAAAACATGAGAACGTAAGGAGTCTGCAAGAGGCCCGGTCGGTAGGTCTATACAAGGCAGCTAACCTCACTATCCATAAACTTATACAGCCTCTTCTTGAATGTATATCGTAGTTTGTTAGTTTTATTTCCACTAGTAACCCTTTAAACTCTCCTTTCCTAATACAAAAACATGAGAACGTAAGGAGTCTGCAAGAGGCCCGGTCAGTAGGTCTATACAAAGCAGCTCCTGTGAACCTAACCCCACCTAACCTCACCATCCATAAACTTATACAACCTCTTCTTGAATGTATATCGTAGTTTGTTAGTTTTATTTCCACTAGTATATCGTAGTTTGTTAGTTTTATTTCCACTAGTATATCGTAGTTTGTTAGTTTTATTTCCACTAGTAACCCTTTAAACTCTCCTTTCCTAATACAAAAACATGAGAACGTAAGGAATCTGCAAGAGGCCCGGTCGGTAGGTCTATACAAGGCAGCTCCTGTGAACCTAACCCCACCTAACCTCACTGTCCATGAATTTACATTACATTAATCTGACTTAGAAATATATAGAAAAATGACCTAATGACTTTGCCTTCACCTCTTTCATCTCCCCGACACACATTTATCTGCCCTTGTAACTTATGGAAAAATACATTAATAACTGCTTTGTGCCTTCTTCTCTCTTGCTACACAATCATTAGCCTTAGAAATATACAGAGAAATGACCTAATGACTATTCCTTCACCTCTTTCATCTCCCCGACACACACACATTTATCTGCCCTTGTACCTAATGGAAAAACACATTCATAACAGCTTTGTGCTTTCTCTTCTCTTCCTACACAACCATTAATCTGCCCGAGAAATATATAGAAAAATGACCTAATGACTTTGCCTTCACCTCTTTCATCTCCCCGACACACATTTATCTGCCCTTGTAACTTATGGAAAAACACATTAATAACTGCTTTGTGCCTTCTTCTCTCTTGCTAGACAAACATTAGCCTTAGAAATATATAGAAAAATGACCTAATGACTATTCCTTCACCTCTTTCATCTCCCCGACACACATTTATCTGCCCTTGTACCTAATGGAAAAATACATTAATAACAGTTTTGTGCCTTCTTCTCTCTTGCTACACAACCATTGGCCTTAGAAATATACAGAAAAATGACCTAATGACTATTCCTTCACCTCTTTCATCTCCCCGACACACATTTATCTGCCCTTGTACGTAATGGAAAAACACATTAATAACAGTTTTGTGCTTTCTCTTCTCTTCCTACACAACCATTAATCTGCCCGAGAAATATATAGAAAAATGACCTAATGACTATGCCTTGATCTCTTTCCTTTCATCTCCCGCACACACACACACATTTATCTGCCCTTGTAACTTATGGAAAAACACATTAATAACTGCTTTGTGCCTTCTTCTCTCTTGCTACTCAACCATTAGCCTTAGAAATATATAGAAAAATGACCTAATGACTATTCCTTCACCTCTTTCATCTCCCTGACACACACACATTTATCTGCCCTTGTAACTTATGGAAAAACACATTAATAACTGCTTTGTGCCTTCTTCTCTCTTGCTACACAACCATTGGCCTTAGAAATATATAGGAAAATGCTGTAATGACTTTGCCTTCACCTCTTTCATCTCCCCGACACACATTTATCTGCCCTTGTAACTTATGGAAAAATACATTAATAACAGTTTTGTGCTTTCTCTTCTCTTCCTACACAAACATTAATCTGCCCGAGAAATATATAGAAAAATGACCTAATTACTATGCCTTGATCTCTAATGGAAAAACGCTCTAATAACTGCTTTGTGCCTTCTTCCTATACAAACATTTAGATGCCCCAGGAATATAAGAAAATGCCCTAATGACTATGCCTCGATCTCTTCCCTTCATCTCCCACACACACATTTATCTGCCCTGAAACATATAGAAAAATGCCCTTATGACGACCTTGTGGGTTAGCTCTTCCCCTTTCACCCCCCATACACATATTTAGAATTTTAGATGCCCCAGAAATATAAGAAAATGCCCTAATGACTATGCCTCGATCTCTTCCCTTCATCTCCCACACACACATTTATCCGCCCTGAAACTTATAGAAAAATGCCCTTATGAAGACCTTGTGGCTTAGTTCTTCCCCTTTCACCCCCCATACAGATATTTAAATGCCCCAGGAATACAAGAAAAATGCCCTAATGACTATGCCTCGATCTCTTCCCTTCATCTCCCACACACACATTTATCCGCCCTGAAACATATAGAAAAATGCCCTTATGATGACCTTGTGGCTTAGTTCTTCCCCTTTCACCCCCCATACACATATTTAGATGCCCCAGGATTATAAGAAAAATGCCCTAATGACTATTCCTTGAGCTCTCCCCTCTATCTCCCCTAGTGGCACTTAAAGATAAAACCACCTTATAAAGTTCTTCATCCCCTGAGCTCTTTCTTAACTGCACTTCAACCAGACACAACCAACCCTATCATTCTTTTCCACCGCATTTAATCCATTGACAAAACCACTTGATGACTTTCCAGAGCTCTCTAACTTATCGACGCCTAAACCATTGACCAAACCAACCATATAACACATTTCCACTGCCTTTAAACCACTGACAAGGCCCCCTAACAGCCCCTATGTCCCTTTAGCTTGTTCACATTTGCACTAAAACCAAAGACAAAACCACAGTAGGACAATTTTTCCACTGTTCTTAAACCAAACCAACCATATAACACATTTCCACTGCCTTTAAACCACTGACAAGGCCCACTAACAGCCCCTATGTCCCTTCAGCTTGTTCATATTTGCACTAAAACCAAAGATAAAGCCACAGTAGGACACTTTTTCCACTTCTTAAACCAAACCAACCTTATAACACATTTCCACTGCCTTTAAACCACTGACAAGGCCCCCTAACAGCCCCTATGTCCCTTCAGCTTGTTCATATTCGCACTAAAACCAAAGACAAAATTACATTAGGACAATTTTTCCACTGTTCTTAAACCAAACCAACCTAATAACACATTTCCACTGCCTTTAAACCACTGACAAGGCCCCCTAACAGCCCCTATGTCCCTTCAGCTTGTTCATATTTGCACTAAAACCAAAGATAAAACCACATTATGACACTTTTTCCACTGTTCTTATACCAAACCAACCTTATAAGACTTTTCCACTGCCCTAAAACCACTCACTCTCCCCCCTAACACCACCTAAGTCCCTTTAGCTTGTTCATATTCACACTAAAACCATTGACAGAATCACCTTAGAACACTTTTTTCCACTGTTCTTAACCCGTGGGCTTCGGCCATGAGAAAGCTGAGAAGTGGCCAAGAAACGACAAAATTACTCTGCATTTTGAGACTAAGAAAAAAGCAAGGAGCATACATCAGAGTACTCCTCTCATAACCATAAAGCTGTTAAAAATGTTTACTTTTACTCAAACTCCATTCTTTTTGGGTGGTGTTTGTTACAAAATAAAGTCTTGTGACGCGTGGCATCTAGCCGAGAGTCGCTTGTTGTGTACTATAGAGAATTTGACAAGTGATTACTGTGTGGATAGCTAATTCAGTCTGCCATGACCTTACAGCACCACCTATGACAAAAAAGCCCACCTCAAGATCACTCACCCACCACAATGACCTCGGGCATTCATGGTGGGTTGCGCTATGCCACCACCGCCTACAATTAGCTCGAATTAGGCGTTTTATGGCGAGCCCTTTTTAGGGTCCACCGAACCACAGCCACGACTCGTGAAAGCCCAAAAAAATGTCTGCTGACGTTCTCGGGTTAAACCAAACCAACCTTATAAGACTTTTCCACTGCCTTTAAACCACTAACAAGGACCCCTAACACCACCTATGTCCCTTTAGCTTGTTCATATTCACACTTAAACCAAAGACAAAACCACATTAGGACACTTTTTCCACTGTTCTTAAACCAAACCAACCTTATAAGACTTTTCCACTGCCTTTAAACCACTAACAAGGACCCCTAACACCACCTATGTCCCTTTAGCTTATTCATATTCACACTTAAACCAAAGACAAAACCACATTAGGACACTTTTTTTCTACTGTTCTTAAACCAAACCAACCTAATAAGACTTTTCCACTGCCTTTAAACCACTGACAAGGCCCCCTAACACCACCTATGTCCCTTCAGCTTGTTCATATTCACACTTAAACCAAAGACAAAACCACATTAGGACACTTTTTTTCTACTGTTCTTATACCATACCAACCCTACATCATCTTTCCACTGCCTTTAAGCCACTGACAAGGCCCCCTAACAGCCCCTATGTCCCTTTAGCTCTTTCTCCTAGGGGCAGGTTAGGCCGGGGCAAGCTTGGCCAGGGGGTCGAGAACAGCTACAAGGCCTGCCATCGACGACACGCTGCCCAGGAAACCCACAGTGCCCGGCGAGAGTTTGGCGTGTCCGAGATTGGCTAACGGGATCCAGAGGTCACAGAGGTTCTTGATACAGTCCCAGAAGACGTCCCGGTGCTCCTCGGCGAACGCTACAACAGGGCGGAGCACAGGAACGGCCCGGCACACGTCCTTGACCACCGGCGCACCTTCGTAAACACACGGGCCCACAGGGGAAGCCGGGTAACGCATACGGCGCTTCATGACAACGAGGACCTCATACGCGTCTCGGAGGAGGTTGAGGATGATCGAGCCCAGCCAGAACTTGTTTGAGATACGTGTCCACTTGTCGCGGTTGATGTCCCAGAGCCCGGCGCGTCCCACCCAGATGATGTGGTCGGCCAGGAGGAAGAGGAACTGGTGGATGCGGGAGAGAGTGAGTGTGACGCGGAGGACAACATCGTGGAGGTGTAGAGTGCGCAGCGCCCCGTGTAGCACCTCCAGACTCTTGCCCAAACGCAGCACTGTGGAGGGAGCAAGGGTGAGTGCGTTGCCGTATATGTGTGTGGGTGTGTGTTATGCCGTGATTTTGTCTCGGCGTATGTAAGATTAAAAGACTATATGACGCCACTCACACTTTCTGAAGGTGGAGAAGGTGCTTTCGAGTATCTTGAGGCGAGCCACGGTGTCCCTCAGGTTCTTCCGGCTCTCCAGGTTGTGCCAGACCAGGCGGCTGAGGTACTGGACAAGCCTTGGGGGGGGAAAAGAGAGGTTAGTAAAGGGGTAGTTTTAGAGGGAGGGGAAAGGAAGTTAGAGTGTTAGGGGGAGAAGAGAGGTTAGTTTTGGGTTGTTTTAGGGGGAGAGAAGAGGTTTGTTAGGGGAAGAAGAGAGGTTAGTAAGGGGCAGTTTTAAGATTGAGAGAAGAGAGGAAGTTAGTGACAGTGTTAGGGGGAGAAGAGAGGTTAGTTTGGGGTAGTTTTAGGGGCGAGAGAAGAGGTTAGTTAGTGGTAGTGTTAGGGGGAGAAGAGAGGTTAGTTTGGGGTTGTTTTAGGGGCGAGAGAAGAGGTTAGTTAGTGGTAGTGTTAGGGGGAGAAGAGAGGTTAGTGTGGGGTAGTTTTAAGGGCGAGAGAAGAGGTTAGTTAGTGGTAGTGTTAGGGGGAGAAGAGAGGTTAGTGTGGGGTAGTTTTAAGGGCGAGAGAAGAGGTTACTTAGTGGTAGTATTGGGGGAGGAGAGGTTAGTTTGGGGTTGTTTTAGGGGTGAGAGAAGAGGTTAGTGGTAGTGTTAGGGGGGAGAAGAGAGGTTAGTGTGGGGTTGTTTTAGGGGCGAGAGAAGAGGTTAGTTAGTGGTAGTGTTAGGGGAAGAAGAGAGAGGTTAGTGTGGGGTTGTTTTAGGGGCGAGAGAAGAGGTTAGTTAGTGTTAGTGTTAGGGGGAGAAGAGAGGTTAGTTTGGGGTAGTTTTAGGGGTGAGAGAAGAGGTTAGTTAGTGTTAGTGTTAGGGGGAGAAGAGAGGTTAGTTTGGGGTAATTTTAGGGGTGAGAGAAGAGGTTAGTTAGTGGTAGTGTTAGGGGGAGAAGAGAGGTTAGTTTGGGGTTGTTTTAGGAGCGAGAGAAGAGGTTAGTTAGTGGTAGTGTTAGGGGAAGAAGAGAGGTTAGTGTGGGGTAGTTTTAGGAGGGACAAGAGAAGAGATTAGTGAAGGGGTAGTATGGGGTAGTAGTAGAGGTGGAAAGAAGAGAGGGAGTTGAGGTTAGAGTGCGATAACTTGGGGTATAGAACTAGCGGGGGAAGAAGAAAGGGAGTTAGTCGTAATGTTAACCCGGTAGCCGCGGGGATCATGTTTCTTAACCCGGTAGCAGCGACGGGCCAAATTTGTGCCATGATTAAACCCCCAAAAAATAGATGATACATAAGTTGATCACAAATGCTTTGATATATATTATGAAATGGTTTGTGTGAGGGGTGATTTTTTCTCATTTTTCTCGCTTAGAGGGACCATTAAGAAACATGATCCCCGCTGCTACCGGGTTAATGGTCCCTCCAGACGAGAAAAATGAGAAAAAATCACCCTTCACACAAACCGTTTCATAATATATATCAAAGCATTTGTGATCAGATTATGTATCATATATTTTGGGGGGGTTATATCATGCCATAAATTTGGCCCGTCGCTGCTACATGGTAAAGCCACAAATTTGGCCCGTCGCTGCTACATGGTAAATCCACAAATTTGGCCCGTCGCTGCTACATGGTAAATCCACAAATTTGGCCCATCGCTGCTACATGGTAAATCCACAAATTTGGCCCGTCGCTGCTACACGGTAAATCCACAAATTTGGCCCGTCACTGCTACACGGTAAATCCACAAATTTGGCCCGTCGCTGCTACACGGTAAATCCACAAATTTGGCCTGTCACTGGTACACGGTAAATCCACAAATTTGGCCAGTCACTGCTACACGGTAAATCCACAAATTTGGCCCGTCACTGCTACACGGTAAATCCACAAATTTGGCCAGTCACTGCTACACGGTAAATCCACGAATTTGGCCCGTCACTGCGACACGGTAAATCCACAAATTTGGCCCATCGCTGCTACCGGGTTAAGGGAAGATAAGAGGGAGTTAGGGGTAGTGCATGGTACCCTGAGGTTTTAGGGGGGTAAGGAGAGGTTAGTGAGGGGTAGTGTGGGGTATAGCATTAGGGGGAAGAGAAGAGTGGGAGATAGTGGTAGTTTTGGGGAAGAGAGGAGAAAGGGAGTTAGGGGTAGAGGGGAGGAGGAGAGGAGAGGTTAGTGAGGGGTAGTGTGGGGTATAGCATTAGGGGGAAGAGAAGAGTGGGAGATAGTGGTAGTTTTGGGGGAGAGAGAAGAAAGGGAGTTAGGGGTAGAGGGGAGGAGGAGAGGAGAGGTTAGTGAGGGGTAGT
Organism: Eriocheir sinensis; assembly: GCF_024679095.1. Classification (NCBI taxonomy): domain Eukaryota; kingdom Metazoa; phylum Arthropoda; class Malacostraca; order Decapoda; family Varunidae; genus Eriocheir; species Eriocheir sinensis. The sequence continues at coordinate 2,846,193 of NC_066569.1, read as the reverse complement.
GTGGGTATAGCATTAGGGGGAAGAGAAGAGTGGGAGATAGTGGTAGTTTTGGGGGAGAGAGGAGAGACAGGAGTAGTGGGGAGTGTTGGGGGAATACAAAAGGTTAGTGAGGGGTAGTGTGTGGTAGCTTGGGGTATAGCATTAGTGAGAAGAGAAGAGAGGTAGTTAGTGGTAGTGTTAGAGGAAGAAGAAAGGTTAGTGAGGAGTACCAGTAGTATGTGGTAGCCTGCAGTATAGCATTAGGAGGGAGAAGAGAGGTAGTTAGTGGTAGTGTTCAGAGTATAGCATTATTATTATTATTATTATCATTATTAAGGATCGACCGCCTCACCTAAATATCTTGTCCTTCCCTGTGGTGGATGCATTGAGCTTCACCCACACATCCATGGTGCACCCGCTTACTGCTGATTATCCTTGTATCCTGCTGCCCTCACTCTGCTTTCGGCCAGCCAAGCGAGGAGGAGCCTTCGTTTGGCACTGCGGCACTGGTCTGGCACTACCTTGTCCTTCGTAAGTGAACGCTGACACTCGGAGCTGAAAAAAAGATGTAAGGTAAGACAGTTTTAGTATTGATTTGTTTTCTTTTTCTGTCATTTATTTTCTATGGTGTCCTTTTTTCTTGATATTAACTCATTATATTGTAGGTTTCTTCTCAATCTGCGGTTCGCTCATATTTTTAATTTCTTCATTATTTGTATACTCTTGGCTATGTATCAATTTCACCTGTTCTGTGTCTCTCTCTTTTTTTTTTTACAGCTAAAGAAACAGCTCAAGGGCAACAGGAAAAGGTATAAAAAAAAAAAGCCCGCTAATCGCTTTTCCTAGAGACAAAAGTTACGAGCGGCCAAGAGAGAGGTCAATTTCGGGAGGAGAGGTGTCTGTTTTCTGTTGGTCTGTCTGTCTGTATCTGTCTATCTCACTCCATATCTGTCTGTTCGTTTTATGCAGGAAGGAAAAAAAAGAAAACAACATGAAAATAATGAAGAAAAAACAATTGGATGGAAAATATAAGCAAGCAAAGATGGAAGAAAGGAAAGCATAACAAACGAGAAGGAACGAATTGAAAAACATGGATTATCTTTTTAGGGTAATGTTGGGGTGTCATTAGGGTATTAACATCGGGGTACGTAGCATTGGGGTAAAAAAAATATAGGCCTACTGCTTTTTAATACTCTCAATGGATGCTGTCTTTGCTGATTATCTCATTTGGATTTCTCTCCCTCGTGACTGACCATATATCAACAGCTTTTGTGTCATTGTGGTATTGTCTTTTTTTATTGATTAGGTTGTAGTTTCATGCATTCAGTCGGATCTTTTTCATACTGTGATTGAATGCGGTTTTATTATTTGCATTTCATTTGGACTTGTCGCCGTTTCAATACACATTAATAGTTTGTGCCATTTTTGTTGTTTAATATGTTCTATCGTCTATACTCTGGTTGAATGCTAGGTTTTATCCTTTTTATCTTATTTGAACTTGTCTCGTCGGTTCAATACACATTAATAGTTTGTGCCATTTTTGTTGTTTAATATGTTCTATCTTATCTTCTATACTCTGATTCCATGCTGTGTTTTATCCTTTTTATCTTATTTGAACTTGTCTTGTCGGTTCAATACACATTAATAGCCTCCGTGTCAGTAATCTTAGCAAGTGATATCCTAGAAGTAGCCGGGCAGCCTCAGTATCTCTCAGTCATGACCTCCAGATAACACAAAGTAAATATAAGTACAATTAAGTATTTCTGGCTTAATTACTTGTGTGAGGGCTGTGCTTCAATTCCCAGCCTTGTTATCTCCCTGTCAAGGCCTGCGTAACAATACAAGACGGCACAGTTTTACATATACTCTTATCTGTTTTAAGGTACAATTAAGTATTTCTGGCTTAATTACTTGTGTGAGGGCTGTGCTTCATTTTCTGGCCTTGTTATCTCCCTGTCAAGGCCTCCGTAACAATACAAGACGATAGTTTTATATATATTCTTATCTATTTTGAAGTACAATGAAGTATTTCTGGCTTAATTACTTGTGTGAGGGCTGTGCTTCATTTCCTGGCCCTGTTATCTCCCTGTCAAGGCCTGCGTAACAGTACAAGACGGTACAGTTTTACATATACTCTTATCTATTTTAAGGTACAATTAAGTATCTCTGGTCTAATTACTTGTGTGAGGGGTGTGCTTCATTTCCCGGCCTTGTTATCTTCCCTGTCAAGACCTGCGTAACAATACAAGACGGTACAGTTTTATATATATTCTTATCTATTTTAAGGTACAATTAAGTATTTCTGGCTTAATTACTTGTGTGAGGGCTGTGCTTCATTTCCCGGCCTTGTTATCTCCCTGTCAAGGCCTCCGTAACAAGGCAAACAAGCGAACTATTGATGATAATACGGAAGGAAAGATATGGCGGGTACTCGGCGGCCCACGAGCCTATGATATTTTAATGTAAACAAGTGTAAAAAAATAAGCTAAGATGTAAAATAAGTCCACCATTAGAGCTTTTAGATATCATTAGCAATAAGAATATAAAATGATGCATCTCAAAGTAGCCTAATAGATAAAAGATAAGGGAGTCCATCTTAGGATAATAAAAATAAAATAAGACGGTCAATTAATCATAAATGTAATCGAATAAGTAAATAAGTAAGTAAACGAGTAAGTTAATAAGTAAAGTAAGCGTAAATAAAGCCAAAGTAAGGAAAATTTAGGGTAACAAAAAAAAATCGACACCGAAATAAAATAAAAGTGAATAAATAAGTAAATAAAGTAGGTAAATAAATAAATGAGTAAATGAGCAAATAAAATAGGCCTAAATAAAGCTAAAATAAGTTAAAATAAGGAAAAAACTCGACCGAAATACAAAAAAAAAAATCAAGTAAACAAATAATCAAGAAAGTAAAGTAAATAAATAAGTAAATCAGCAAGTAAAATAGGCCTAAATAAAGCCAAAATAAGTCAAAATAAGGTCAGACCGAAATCGAATGCTCCAGAACGGGCCCGAAGCGACGTAAACAAGAAGAAGAGGAAGAAGAAGACGCCATAGCAGAGTGTCTCCTTTTTTTTTCTTTATTTTTCCTCAAGGGAGCGATTAAACCTACCTTAGAGGACACTAGGTAAGACAATAAACCTTTGTCTTTTATTTAAACCCTCAAAATAGGCCTAAGGTAAAGGATAGAAGGGAGAAAATTGGGTTTAAGTAGCGCGTGGCTGTCAAGATGAGGGAGAAACGTTCACAGCATTTTCTTAATTTTCTATTTCCTTCCTGAAGGGACGGATTTAACCTCCCTCAGGACATTATATATAACTGATTAAACCTATATCACGCATCCTAAACCAACAATTAGGTCTACAACAAAGATTATAAGGGAGAAAATCGGGTTTAATATATCCGTAGAAAGGAGGAAATTAAGGACAACCTGATCGTGTGTAGTTTACTTAGTGACGTCTGGAGGTCCGCGTCTGGTAAATATGGAGGTTCACTACGCGCCTCCGATATCGCCCCCACGAGGATAATAATCTTCCCAAGGTCTCACACACTTGTACTTCTTTAGGTTTCCCGGCGCATCATACATGTGGGGGTTTCCAGGGGGCTGCATTCCCCCTGGTTAGGAGTGGGGTCAAAGGGTGCTTCGCCCTCCCCCGTTAGAGGTTAGGTTATGTAAAGTTCGGGAGTAGTTTAAATATCCTCCCCACCCAGCACCCCCCAATTTCCCACAGGTCCCCCAAGATCCTTAGGGGAAGGGGGTTAGGCCTTTTCTTTACTTTTAAGTACTTGTGCCTTCATATTTTGGTTGATGACATGTATTTCATTCCTTAACTATAATATGGAGGTGGAATATAGTATTTTGGAGGCACGGAGTCAATCTCCACAATTACCGTAAGGAGTGTGTTGTTGCCCGGCCATTTGCAGTGTGGCCGGGCCCTGGTGGCTCATCTGGCACTACCTTCAGGAGAGTATCGAGGCTTTCTTTGAACTTTTCCACCCGGCTTTTCTTTATGTTTCTAATCACCTATAGCTTTTGGAAAGTTAAACATAAAAATATTGACATAAAAAGCTTGTGAGTGCTGTCTAGCACATCGCATATTCACAGCAAGGAGTCAGGTCAGGTTAAGGTTAGGTTAAGTCAGCTTTGTAAGATCTTTTCAGATAAGGAGGCAGCTCAAGGACAAAAGAATAAATAAATAAATAAATAAATAAAAAATTAAGTATATGAATTATTAAAAAAAATTGAATTCGAGGAAAAGTAAAGGCCTATGCTGCTACTACTGCAAATAATGTATAGCAGATGTATACGTAAGTACAGTAATGTATAATGGAAATAAAACCACACCAATACTTTAAACTCCCACAGGCAGTCATTCCTAACCACCAGCAGAGGGCAGAGAGGTCACAGAGGTCACGGGTCACCGCTGGGGCCGCCTTGGTGCTGAGGGCAGAGCGTGGAGGTCAGGTCAACTCTAATACCGTCTCATCCAGCGTTATACTTATAAGTTTGTGCCGGCAAGATGTCCGTCATGGGGGCCAACACTCCGAGCATTGAACTCAGCTCGTACAGGGACCAGCACTTCAAGGTAATGGGGGCTGGGGGGGGCTGGAGAGGTTAAGGGGGGCTCTTACTGAGGGGTTGTAAGGGGTAGGTGCATGCTACAGGAGGGGGAGTCAAGGAGTGTGCAGTATAGTGGGTTGTTTGTCCTGAGTTCACTGTTATTACAGTGAAGATTGTTTATAGTGCTGTGTCTACAACTCACTTCCTGCCCTACCAAATACTCTTCTGTTGTAATTTTCACTTTCTCCTAACCTTCAAACCTCCCATGATATCATTCAGTGTAGAAAGAGTGTAGGGATGAACACAAGGGTGGAAATAACCAAGAAAGTTGTGTGTGAACTGATGAGGCCGTGGAAGCCTGAGTAACCCAGTGCAATGAAACTTGGAAACACAGGGGGGGTTGAGAGGGGCAAAATCCCCCTGTTAGGAAGTTACATATATATTCACCTGACATTTAGTAACCATACAAAGGGTTGAGAGGGGGCAAAGCCCCCCTGTAGGTAAGAGTGCAAACACTCCTATTGTAATTTAGCAGTGGTGAGCTGCAGATTTTGGCTGCTGCCTGCAGCTGTGTGGGTTAGCACAAACATTTCTTGGCTCTTTTCACACTACACTCTTTGCTTTGCTTTTCCAGGATGTTTGAAGGTAGCTAATGCAAAAGAAGATCACTTGGTAGGGCAGGAAGCAAGACATGGACGCATTACTGTAACCAATCTTGACCATAATAACCGCATACTCTGCACAAACAGTCTACATGCTGTATTTTCTAGATGTTTTATGTTGAGTATATAATCCTTATTGTCATTATTATTATTATTACTATTATTCTTGATTCTTGTTACTACTATTATTATTATTGATGGGCGTGTACTTCAGAAGACTGACCTCAGCTCGTACCGGGACCAACACTACAAGGTGAGGGTCTGTGTAAGGGGGTGAGGGCAGGGGGGGGAGAGTAAGGGAGTCTCTAGTAAAAGGTTTGTATTTGGCTTATTATTATTATCACTTGGCTCGGGTCGGCTCGGCCCACACCAGGCAGCGGAGGGAGACGCAACGGCCACTGATACTTAATATTATCCCCGATCTCCAACCTTTTACCTAGTGTGTCTCTCGCTCCCTCTCTCCTCCTCCTCCTCCTCTTTGTTTCTTGTTAATTATTTCTACTTTTTCCTTTATTTCCCTCTTTTGTTAATTAATTCTTTCTTTCTCTCTTCCTCTCAATTATATTTTTTCCATTCTCTCTCTCTCTCTCTCTCTCTCTCTCTCTCTCTCTCTCTCTCTCTCTCTCTCTCTCTCTCTCCTAATAACCCTTAATTCAATACTCCTCTAACACATAGAAATAGTTACCTTGGCAGACTATATGATTGGGCGGGGAAGTGGCAGATTGAATTCAATTTCAGGAAGTGTGGTATTCTGAGTGTAGGGAGGAATAACCCCTCACACAATTACTCCTTAAATGACACTCCTCTGAGCAGGTCTGGGCGTGAGAGGGACTTGGGAGTCTTAGTGAGCGCTGACCTCCATCCAAGGCCCAGTGCATTCAGGCTAAAAATCGTGCAAACAGGGTACTGGGTTTCATCTCGAGGAGTGTAAGCTGAAGTCATCCTCAAACTTTACTTAGCACTAGTTAGACCTCATCTCGATTATGCAGTTCAGTTCTGGTCCCCCTACTATAGAATGGATATCAAGATGTTAGAATCTATACAGAGAAGGATGACAAAGATGATTCAAGGGGTGAGAAACTTGCCTTATAAGGATAGACTTAAGCATTTAAATCTACACTCTCTAGACGGGCGAAATTTGCGAGGAGACCTTATCGAAGTCTATAAATGGATGAAGGGCTTTAATAAAGGGGATGTCAATAGGGTTTTGGTAGTAAAAGAGCCAGGTAGGACACGTAGCAATGGTTTTAAGTTAGACAAATTCAGATTCAACAAAGACATAGGCAAGAAATGGTTCCCCAATAGAGTGGTGGATGAATGGAACAGGCTTGGCAGTCATGTTGTGGGTGCCAATACCATAGATACATTCAAGAAGAGGTTGGATAAAGTCATGGATAGTGAGGTAAGGTGGGGTTAGGATTACAGGAGCTGCCTTGTATAGACCTACCGGGATCTTGCATACAACAAATAATAATAAAAAAAAAAGAAAAATTACAACCACAGACTCGGCAACGTTCCCACTTCCTCATCCGTCCTCTCTCTCTCCCCCCTCGCCGCCACCCACCGCAGGGATCCCGGTCGGACCAGGAACGTATGCTGCGGCTGACATCCACGCTGTACGTCGGGAACCTGTCCTTCTACACCACGGAGGAGCAGCTGTACGAGTTGTTTGGCCGCGCCGGCGACGTCAAGAAGATCGTCATGGGGCTAGACAAGTTTAAGAAGACGCCGTGCGGGTTCTGCTTCGTGGAGTACTTTACCAGGTGCGGAGGGGTGGAGTGTGGTGGATTAGGGTGGAAGAAGGTACAGGGTTTTGAGGAGAGGTAAAATATGGGTGGAGTTTGGTGGAGTTATGTAGTGAAGAGGGTTAAGTTGGAAGGATTGTGGAATGGGTGGAAGGAGGCGGAGTGATACTGTGGAGAGGATTTGTGTGGGGTTTAGAATGATTATAAGTGATTGGAGAAGATTTGGGGTTCTTGAGAAAGGTGTGGAGTGAGGTGGAATCATGTGGAGAGGAATAAGATGGTTTGAGAGGGATTTTGTAAGGGTGGAGTGAAGTGGAATCATGCGGAAAGGGTTAAGATGGTTTGGGAAGGATTGTGTAAGGGTGGAGTGAAGTGGAATCATGCGGAGAGGGTTAAGAGGGTTTGGGAAGGATTGTGTAAGGGTGGAGTGAAGTGGAATCATGCGGAGAGGGTTAAGAGGGTTTGGGAAGGATTGTGCAAGGGTGGAGTGAAGTGGAATCATGCGGAGAGGGTTAAGATGGTTTGGGAAGGATTGTGCAAGGGTGGAGTAATGTGGAGAGGAATAAGATGGTTTGGAAAAGATTGTGGAGGGGTGGAGTAATGTGGTGGAAATGGAAAAGAGTAATAAATGAAGAGGAAGATATACAGTCGTCCCTCAAGTAGTACGGGGGTTAGGGACCCAGGACCACCGTACTATTCGAAAATCCGTATAAAATTAGTTCCCCCCTTGAAACACTCCTGGGCTGCATTTGAGAGGGAATCGGGACTCTTGGAGCATCATGAGTGCTCTCAAACGCGTGACGCGGCAGCACAAGTTGCCAACTCGGCACATCCGCTGGCTCCCGGCTTTGAGAGGTGGAGAGCCTTCATGCTGTGATGACGTCATCGCCAAATATGGCGGCCCAAACAAACACATATAAGTGTTTCCATTGCATTTCACCTCTCTGTGCCACCATAACCACTGCAGCTTCCTTTTCATCTTCTGTTGTAAGGAGTTCGTCAGCCAGGACAGCTAGTAATGCATGTTAAACGTCGCCAGGAAGATCAGCGTACGCCATTTTGCTGCGAGTGAGACGCCGTTACCGTAGCAACGACGAGGCTTAGTAAAAGGACGGCCTTTATCTCCACTCTTGCAGCACTGGCAGTTACTGCGGCAAGAATTTCTTTTACACTATGATAGATACAGCGAACACTGCTCTCATTCACGTGGTATGCTCTCACTACCGCAACGTAACTTATCCCAAAACGTAACTTATCCTAAATCTGAATTCTTCTGCAAGGTGAACATCTTTCTGAACGCATTGGGGTGCTTTCAGCAGGTGTTTTGGTGGAACAGTGTTGCCACTCGTGCCATGGCTACTTGGTGCGACAAGCGGGAAATTTAAAAATCCTAAAAAAAATCTTCCATGACAATTCGTATAAAACCGAAACCATACTATTGGAAACCATACTATTTGAGGGACGACTGTACTAGTAATAAGAAGAGAAAAGAGAGAAAACACAACTTACTAACCTAACCTAACCTAACCTCACTCACTCTCTCCCTATACTAGTAAAAAGAAAAGAAAGAAAACACAACTTACTAACCTAACCTAACCTAACCTCACTCACTCTCCCTATACTAGTAAAAAGAAAAGAAAGAAAACACAACTTACTAACCTAACCTAACCTAACCTCACTCACTCTCTCTCCCTATACTAGTAAAAAGAAAAGAGAGAAAACACAACTTACTAACCTAACCTCACTCTCTCTCTCCCTATACTAGTAAAAAGAAAAGAGAGAAAACACAACTTACTAACCTAACCTCACTCTCACTCTCTCTCCCCCAAACAGAGAAGACGCGGAGATGTGCATGCGCTTCATCAACGGGACCCGACTAGACGACCGCATCGTACGTACGGACTGGGACGCTGGCTTTATCGAAGGACGGCAGTACGGGAGGGGGAAGAGTGGAGGGCAGGTGCGTAATGGTGGTGGTGGTGAATGAAAGAACCAAATAGTGCAACATGTCCCTTCCCTTACCATGTCACCCCATCCTCACCTCACTGCCACACTCATATCCCTTCCCTTACCATGTCACCCCTTCCTCACCTCACCTCCACACTCATTTCCAGGTGCGTGATGAGTACAGGACGGACTACGACAGCGGCAGAGGTGGTTACGGCAAGATCGTACAGCAGAAGATGCTCCCGAAGCTTACGTAATCAAGTGTGTGTGGCAGCGGTGGCGGCGGAAGTGAGCCCTCGCTGTGTGTCGTAGCGGGGGCGGAGGTATGCCGAGAGAGACGTGTGCTGTTGAGGTGGTGATGAAGGAGGAGTAGGAGAAGGAAGAGGTTGTGAAGTAGGTGATTATCAGTGGAGTCTTTTCAATTTGTTGCCTCATTTTGTCAGTGCCGTGAAAATCCATTGTTATCAGTTAGTCGGAAAATAGGAACTCCACTAATCCAGGTCCATAAACACATTAACCCTTAGACGACAGTGGAACTATATATCGTCACCTTCGTAAACAAACCACCTCACTCATTATTTTCTACTTGTCAGGGAATCAGAAAAGAACTCATCATCTCATTTGGGTTATTTAGGCAGAAACGAAAAGGCCAATTCTAGAACACTCAAACCCTGAATGACGAAGGCAACTGTACAAAAATGGGCATCACATGTTGAAAAATTGATGTTGACAAAAACCTGGAAATCGCTGAAAATGACTTAGGGGATTATTTTATGAGGGTGACGATATAGTAACCTAACGCGCTGACATTGTAACCTATCACCGCTAAATTCCTTGTTAGTTTGTGTTTTCGGCTCGTCATTTTCGGCAGTCGACAGATATGATAATTTTCTTGTATTCTTCTGTTTTTTTCTCTCTTGTATTTCTTGTATTTTTTTATCTCTGTTTTTGGCAGTCGACAGATATGATCATTTTCTTGTATTCTTCTGTTTTTTTCTTTCTTGTATTTCTTGTATTTTTTATCTCTGTTTTTGGCAGTTGACAGATATGATAATTTTCTCGTATTCTTCCGTTTTTTCTTTCTTGTATTTCTTGTATATTTTATCTCTGTTTTTGGCAGTCAACAGATATGATAATTTTCTTGTATTCTTCTGTTTTTTCTTTCTTGTATTTCTTGTATTTTTTTATCTCTGTTTTTGGCAGTCAACAGATATGATAATTTTCTCATATTCTTCTGTTTTTTCTTTCTTGTATTTCTTGTATTTTTTTATCTCTGTTTTTGGCAGTCGACAGAAATGATAACTTTCTCGTATTCTATTTTTTCTTTCTTTCCTGTATTTTTGTGTCTGAGCTGCCAAGTTAACTACGCATTTTTTATCTCTGTTTTTGGCAGTCGACAAATATGATAATTTTCTCGTATTCCTCCGTTCTTTCTTTCCTGTATTTTTTCTGTATTACTGTATCCGAGCTGCCAAGTTAACTATGCATTTTTTTATCTCTGTTGTATTGTAGGCAGTTGACAGATTTGGTCCTTGTCTGACATTATTCTGCCGGCAATTCTGATATTTTGTCCAACTCTCACCTACTCGTATATTTTCTCTCACGTATTTTGGAATCATTTTGCTTCCATTGACACTTTCTAGATATAACCACGACTTTTATATATTTTTTTAACTTACTGTGCACTCTGTCAATTATACACAGCCATGTTATTATATCTACTTATTAACCGTGTAGCAGCGATGGGCCAAATTTGTGCCATGATATAAGCCCCCCAAAATAGATGGTACCTAATCTGATCACAAATGCTTTTATACATATCATGAAATGGTTTGGTGAGAGGTGATTTTTTTCTCATTTTTCTCGCTTGGAGGGGCCATTAAGAAACATGATCCCCGCTGCTACTATGTTAACTACTATATATACGCCCTAAGAATGTCACACCCGCTACTTTCTGATCATTCTTTTTCTTTAGCTTATTCTACATATATTGAACGATACTCATATTATTTCTCCTTTTCAACTGCTGTATTAAAAGTCATATTGTCATTTCTGGTTTTCAATTGTTTTTCTTTGTCTTATTCTACATATTGCTAACTATAGACTGTCACATCATTCCTCCTTTTCAACTGCTGTATCAAAAGTCATATTGTCATTTCTGGTTTTCAATTGTTTTTCTTTGTCTTATTCTACATATTGCCAACAGTAGACTCATATTATTTCTCCTTTTCAACTGCTGTATTAAAAGTCATATTGTCATTTCTGCTTTTCAATTGTTTTTCTTTTTTCTTATTCTACATGTATTGAACCATAGACTGTCATATTATTTCTCCTTTTCAACTAATATATTAAAAGTCATATTGTTATTTCTGCTTTACATTTTTTTTCTTTACTTAACTCTACATATATTGAACCATAGACTGTCACATTATTTCTCCTTTTCAACTAATATATCAAAACTCTTAATTATTTCTGCTTTACAATTTTTTTCTTTTTCTTACTCTACATATTGCCAACCCTAGATTGTCATATGATTCCTCCTATTCATCTACTCTCTATAAGCACCCTAAGAATGTCACACACCCTTAGAGTAAATCGAAACGCAACAAAAAACGTCACACCAACCCGTCTCTCGGAGCTTATGTTCGTTCCGTCGTCGCTGCTCGGCCTCGACGCTTTCGACTCCCCATCATACAATACATTTCGCTCCCACTCGCCGTTTCATTGTCATTCTCTCGGCCGAACCCAGTGACACGAGAGCCTGTAGGTCCTTAAGGCGTGTGTGTGTGTGTCTGTGTGTGTGTGTGTGTGTGTGTCAGAGTATCCACTGTTTAAATCTGTTTCTGAAGAGGTTTTCCGGGAAGTATTTAGAAGTCACGTGTTGTTAGTTTAATATGTCATGCAAAATGGACTTCCTTCTTCTCAAACTCATTTCTTTTTAATTACTTACTTATTCACTTACTTATTTACCTTTTTTCTTAATTTACTTATTTATTTGTTTATTTATTTGTATTTCGGTGTCTTAATGATTGGGGTAATTCAGATTGTTTTTGTTGTTTTTGTCATTGTATAAGTGCATATAACTTCAATGAGGTCTCGGCTACTCTGATGTGTGTCTGTGTGTGTGTGTGTGTGTGTGTGTCTAGGTTACGGTATATTGATGTAAACGTAAAAATAAAAAATAAATGAAAGTATATATCCACTTCTTTTCGCATATTAGCATCCTCCTTGTGTTACCAGGTGGAGTGAGGTGGAATGAGGTGGAGGGATGTTATGGAGAGGGTTTGGGGGGTGTTGGTATTAATTATGGAGAGGTGAAGTGGGGGGTGAGAGGTGGTGGAGAGGGTTAAGATAGCTTGGGAAGGATTGTGGAATCGGGTGGAGTAATGCGGTGGAGAGGGTCTGGGAGGTGGTGGAAGAAGGTACGGGGTTTGTGGAAGAGGTTAAGTTGGGTTGAGTCCGAGTGGAGTAAGGTGTGATTGGTGGTAGAGAGGGGAAGGATTGTGGAGGGGGTGGAGTCGGGTGGAGTAATGCAGTGGAGAGGGTCTGGGAGGTGGTGGAAGGAGGAATGTGGTTTGTGGAAGAGGTTAAGTCTGAGTGGAGTAGGGTGTGACTGGTAGGTGGTAGAGAGGGGAAGGATTGTGGAGTCGGGTGGAGTAATGCGGTGGAGAGGGTCTGGGAGGTGGTGGAAGGAGGAATGTGGTTTGTGGGAGAGGTTAAGTTGGGTTGAGTCTGAGTGGAGTGGGGTGGAGAAGTGGTACAGAGGATTGAGATGGCTTGGGAAGGATTGTGGAGGGGGTGAAGTCGGGTGGAGTAATGCGGTGGAGAGGGTCTGGGAGGTGGTGGAACGAGGAATGTGGTTTGGTGGAGAGGCTAAGTTTGGTTGAGTCTGAGTGGAGTAGGGTGGATAGGTGGTAGAGAGGGTTAAGATGGCTTGGAAAGGATTGTGGAGGAGGTGGAGTTATGCAGTGGAGAGGGTCTGGGAGGTGGTGGAAGGAGGAATGTGGTTTGTGGGAGAGGTTAAGTTGGGTTGAGTCTGAGTGGAGTGGGGTGGATAGGTGGTAGAGAGGGGAAGGATTGTGGAATTGGGTGGAGAGGGTCTGGGAGGTGGTGGAAGGAGGAATGTGGTTTGTGGGAGAGGTTAAGTTCGGTTGAGTCTGAGTGGAGTGGGGTGGATAGGTGGTAGAGAGGGGAAGGATTGTGGAGTTGGGTGGAGAGGGTCTGGGAGGTGGTGGAAGGAGGAATGTGGTTTGTGGAAGAGGTTAAGTTGGGTTGAGTATGAGTGGAGTGGGGTGGATAGGTGGTAGAGAGGGGAAGGATTGTGGAGTTGGGTGGAGAGGGTCTGGGAGGTGGTGGAAGGAGGTACGGGGTTTGTGGAAGAGGTTAAGTTTGGTTGAGTCTGAGTGGAGTGGAGTAATGTGGTTGACAAGTAGAGTGGAGAGGTAACATACACTCCCAGTAACTCCAATTCTTTACTCTTTATTAAGTACATATACAACCTTAGCTATATCCATTCAACAACCAAATAGATTAACATGAAAGGATATAATTAAAATACAACATAACATAACAAACCCCTACTTTCAAAACATAGACTCTCCCTGCATGTATTTCTTGAAGCATTTGGATTAACACGAAAAAGAGATATTTGTAGAATGTATCGTAGCTTCAATCACATTCCCTCAGCGTACATTTGACAAAGCACGTCGATCGGCACAAAAGAATATGAATTACGTAAAATGCATCGTATCTACCCATTATGTGAAAGCCGTACTCGCAAAACATACACCATCGCTTGGCTTGACATGTAAGATAATACGTATATAGATTGCATTATGATTTTACCCTTAGTCAAACTCTTCTTTCTAAATACACTTATAAACACATTCTTACACATCTGACTTACTTAGCAAACCCTTCTTTCTAAATACACTTATAAACACATTCTTACACATCTGACTTACTTAGCAAACCCTTCTTTCTAAATACACTTATAAACACATTCTTACATATCTGACTTACTTAGCAAACCATTCTTTCTAAATACACTTATAAACACATTCTTACATATCTGACTTACTTAGCAAACCATTCTTTCTAAATATGTACTTATAAACACATTCTTACACATCTGACTTACTTAGCAAACCCTTCTTTCTAAATACATACTTATAAACACATTCTCACACATCTGACTTACTTAGCAAACCCTTCTTTCTAAATACACTTATAAACACATTCTTACCTATCTGACTTACTTAGCAAACCCTTCTTTCTAAATACATACTTATAAACACATTCTTACACATCTGACTTACTTAGCAAACCCTTCTTTCTTAATACACTTATAAACACATTCTCACATATCTGACTTACTTAGCAAACCCTTCTTTCTAAATACATACTTATAAACACATTCTTACACATCTGACTTACTTAGCAAACCCTTCTTTCTAAATACGTACTTATAAACACATTCTCACACATCCGACATGTGGTTTAATAAGTAAGAATGTGTGTAAAAGGCACTGGAGTTTACGCCTGGTCAAACCCTTCTTTCTTTATACTTTCAAACACATTCTCGAAGCATCTGATTTACCACTCGGTTTGATACGTAAGAATACATATAAAATGCACTAACATTACTCCTAGTGAAACCCTTTCTAAATACTTAAAAACACACATTCTCACAGTATATATAGTAAGAGTCCTTTAGTCCTGAATACAGAGGGCCATGGACTTCCTGGATTAGCGGGTACATACTGTATATGCTGTATTTGACTCAACACAATATGCCTCAAAAGAATACATGTAACATACTAACTGGCCTTCGTATGCTTCACTTTGTCCATACGTAAACCATTCGCTACTCTAATACAACCTTCATGTGTTCTATCTCTATACACAACCCCAAAGGGGGGCAGCTACGGGGGTCATCCCGTGCATATGGTTCGTCCAATAGCTTTGAAGTTTTAGTGTGTTGTGTGTAGGTGTAAAGGTGTGATATTCTGTGAATTTCATTAAATTCAGGTGAAGTTTAGGAGAGACTCAAACAAAGTGTACTTTTCTTTTTTTTGTTTCACAGACTTTAATTTTCAGATAATCACTTTGAAAAAAATACCAAAGAAACTTTGTTTACGTATCTACATTACCCAGCTAGAAAATTTTTGATTTTTCATTTTGTCTTAAAAAAAAATTACAATTTTTTGTCACATAATTTTCTCCACTCTGTGTCCTGTTTTCTTTTGATATTTTCCAAAATTTTATAGTGGGCAAAAATTGTCTTTTAGTCGTAGTTTTTACTGATACCAAACTGAAGTCAGTCAGACTTTTTACCAATTTTGTAAAAAACTACTTTTCAAGATATTGGCCCCTAAAGACTTTTTTTCCATTTCATCCCTGTGTTACCATTTGTATTTATTTGATTGGCATAAAATTTTGACATATGATTGTACATACTTTGTTAACTTGGT
This sequence comes from Eriocheir sinensis, assembly GCF_024679095.1. NCBI lineage: Eukaryota > Metazoa > Arthropoda > Malacostraca > Decapoda > Varunidae > Eriocheir > Eriocheir sinensis. The sequence goes on along the minus strand of NC_066569.1, from coordinate 2,830,823 downwards.
AGTATGGAGAGTGGTTGTGCTGGGGCAGGCCTGGGTGATAAGTGACCCATAGCGCCGGCCGCCTCAGGGCTCCCTTGTACGCTGCTTTCTTGGTAGTTTTCAGAGTCTTGCCCGCTCCATCTTGCTTCTTGAGCCCTCTTGATGTTGCTGACTCGTTCTGTTTGCCTTACGCTTGTACGTCATTTGTAAGGATGTTTTTATGGCTGTGGTGCTGAGAAAAGCATTGCGCACCAACACCTAATCCATCATCCACAAGCGTCACCATTACATAGCCAATCCAGAACCATTACGTGAACACTTCCATACCACTCCGTTCCCCCTTATAACTATCATCCACCATTACGTACCTGTTCCGTCATCCACAAGCATTACCATTACGTAGCCAATCCGTCGAGGCGCCCTAGAGCGTAACATTCCGCAGCACGACGTAATCCACCACAAACGCGATCGAGAACAACGTCATGAGGAGGAAATTGATGACCTGGAGGAACTGTCGATGCGTAACTCCGTCAACCTTCCCTTCTCCTCCTTCTCCTCCATCCGCTGCCTGTAAACGTGCGTAGCGGGATGTGCGAGATGAGCCGTTGTCCGCCTGGTTGAGCTGGGCCGCCCGTGGTCGCCGCTGGTCGTCCTCGTCCTCCTCCGCGGCAAGTTCGTTCTCCAGTGTGTTGTATGGGGTCTGGTGGAGTGTGGAGATGATGGTGGATTAGTTAGTGGTGGTGTGGGAGGGAGGTGGAGTTTTTTATTTATTTATTTTGTTTTTTTTATTTATTTATGTGTGTGTGTGTGTGTGTGTGTGTGTGTGTGTGTGTGTGTGTGTGTGTGTGTGTGTGAAGGATTGGTTTAGGTAGTAAGGGTTTGATTGGGGAACACACACACACACACACACACACACACACACACACACACACACACACAACATCAACAACACACACACAACAAAAAAAACACTACAATCACACCGACATCCGACACTAACCCCAGACGGAGCCCTAGCCTGAGGTACGACAGTCCTTAGCTGCGACGGATTGGCCACGATGCTCACCAGGGTCTTGCCAAGGGAGGAGGAAGAGGAGGAGGAGGAGGAGGAGGCCCCACAGCAGCAGCAGCAGCAGGCGCGGGTGGTGACGAAGAGTGTGGACAGCAGGGAGAGTGTGGTCAGGATGATGGTGCCAGCATAGTATCGGACTGTACGGGAGGAAGAGGAGGAGGAGGTGAGAAGGAGGAAGAGGAGGAGGAGGTGGTGAGGAAGAGGAATACATAGGAATACATAGGAAGAACAGACACCAAAAGACCTATCGGTCTATGGCAAGGGTGTCTGTTTACTACCGCTACTACTAGTAAGCTACGTGTAGCAGGACAGGACAGAAAAGATGAAGGCTCCTCCCCACCCACCTCTCCCTCCGGCAACGTGCCGGCAGGAAATAGTTAGAAGAGAACACCATGTACCTTTAAGGAAGAAAGGGACATGGAAATTTTACAGTAAACAGAGAAATATGAGGAAATTACTACCCTTAACTTATACTACTGGTAACCTAAGCTGTGGGGGAAAATGACTTAATTACATAAGAACATAAGAACATAGAAATACAGGGAGGCTGGAAGAGGCCGAGTGGCCTACACAGGGCAGCCCCAGAATCCCCCCTAATACTCACGATGGGTGAGGTGTAGTTTCAGGGGCACAGGTGGAGGCTTGATCCTCATTTTACCGGCGGTACTAGGCAACCAGTAACTAGGACCAGTAACCTGTCACCTTACTGCACCCACACCTCACTCCACATGTCATGCGGACATTAACTGTTGCTTTACTCTATTGTTGACTTTCGCTACTTGCATTCTAGGTTGTGGGGGAGAATAATATGAATATAGGTTGAGGTCTTGCTGCAATCTGCCTGAAAATATGCGAAAAAGGGTCAGTATAATCTTATATCCCTGAAGTACTTATCCAAAGAAGACTAAAAGCTATTGATACTCTGTGCTCTAACTACTGACGGTGGGAGTCTATTCCAGTGATCGACGACTCTGTTATTGAAAAAACTTCTGTACACCAATGTGTTACATCGATTTCCCTTTAACTTCATACCGTTGCTGCGTGTTCTTGTGTTGGTGTCTCTCTGAAATAGACTATCTGGGTTAATGTTGTCGAATCCATTAAGGATTTTGAACACTTCAATTAAGTCCCCTCTTATCCTTCGCTTTTTTAGGGAAAACATATCTAAACGCTTTAAACGCTCATCATATGGCAAGTTTCAGAACGCTGGAATTTGTTTGGTTGCTCATCGCTGTATCTTTTCTAGCAAAACTTGATCTTTGATAAAGTTCGGTGACCAGAAGTGAACGGCGTATTCTAGGTGTGGTCTTACAAATGCTAAATATAATCTCTTCATAAGTTCAGGTGATTTATAATCAAAGTTTCTTGAGATTAATCCCAACATCATATTGGCTTTTTTACTCGCTGCAGAACATTGATCACTCATTTTAAGAGTGTTACTGATAATGACACCAAGATCTTTTTCTTGTTTTACTTCGCTGAGCTCATGTCCTTGAATCTGATATTTACTTCGCTGAGCTCATGTCCTTGAATCTGATATTTAAAGTTCAGATTTTTTTCACCTATGTGCATTACTTTACATTTATCTACGTTAAAACTCATTTGCCATTTTTCGCTCCAGTCGGCAAGTCTTATTATGTCTGATTGAATGTTCTCGCAACTTTGACTGTTCATTACCGTACCTCCTAATTTGGTGTCGTCGGCGAATTTGGCTACTTTTGATAGGATATCAGTTTCTAAGTTGTTCACGTAAATTATGAATAGTGTTGGCCCCAGGACCAAACCTTGGGGCACGCCACTGGTGACGGGTTGCCAATCTGATGCTTCACCATTAAGAACTACACGTTGTTCTCTGTCGGTGAGCCAGTCATGAATCCACGCACATAGATGATCTTTAATACCGTGGGAATGCAGTTTTGAAATAAGCCTAATGTGAGGAACTTTATCAAACGCTTTCTGAAAATCTAGGTAAATTACGTCATATGGGCTTCGGGCGTCCCAACATGTAAAAACATCGTTGAAAAAGGTTAATAGGTTGGTAAGGCAAGACCGATTACTACGAAATCCATGCTGACTATCAGTTATCAAATCATTTGTTTCAAGGAAAGTGATCATTTTATCCCTGATTATTTTTTCAAATAGTTTAATTAGGACAGACGTAAGGCTGATAGGATGATAATTACTGGCTTGTTTTTTTGTCTCCTTTTTTAAAGATCGGGGTCATATTGGCCTTTTTCCATTCGAGAGGCACACTGGTCTGTGCTAATGACTTGTTGAATATTAATGTTATGAGTAATTCTAGCTGTTGACTACATTCTCTCAACACGCGAGGAAATAAATTATCGGGGCCCAGAGATTTATTTGGATCTATTCTCTGCAGGTACGCACGCACTTCGCTGATATCAATTTCGGTCAGTGCAAGCTTATGTTCTTCAGGGCCTTGAAAAATTTTCTTTGGGGCTGGAATCGATGTCATGTTCTCTTTTGTAAATACGCTACTAAAGGTTGAATTTAGGACCGACGCCATGCCTTTATCATCACTAATCGTATTGCCACTTAATAGTAGTGGGCCGATATTATTTTGTTTCTTATGTAACTGATAAATAACCTGGGATTTTTCTTAGCATCGAGTGATATTTTCATCTCATATTCGCGTTTCTGTTTTCTGATTTTCCTTTCGCACTCTCTCTTGACATTGATGTAATTAGTATGATCCTGTG